>NC_044562.1:1060192-1360192 GCF_007565055.1 Rhinopithecus roxellana
CAGTGGAAAGAGAAAGCTGATTTCACATTTCACCTCCACAGAGAAAATGAATCTAAATTTACTAGAATAGGTAACCAGGAAATATGCTGCTAATGAGGTCAATAACAAACAGCAACAATAGCTAACAGTTATTGAATTTGTTACTACGTGCCAACCATTAATAATATATTTACATTAACTCTTTCCATCCCCTCAACAACTAAATGAGGTACTTACTCCATCTTGCAGAAGATTTACTCCATCTTACAGATGAGAAAACTGAGGTTTAGGGAAGATCAATCATTTTCCCAAGGTTTCACCACCAGCTGGAACTGGAACCTAGGCTCTTTGCTATCAATCATCCATGCCTGACCACCATGCTCAAATCAGGACAAGTATAGCACTTCTGAAGTATCAATGAAACTTCTGAATTTATCTTTATCTCCTCCTCAAGTGCAGAATGAGAGTAAAAAGCATTTTCCCCCTGCCAGCAATACCACTAACATTGCTATATTGACATTATTCAGCAAACTGCTTTCACTTAGGAAGCGTGGTGAAAACTCACTGCCCAAATACTCGAGACAGTTTTCCAACAAGCCCAAATTCAACTAGAAATAGACACAAAAAATTCAAAAGTAGTAGAAGAGGTGGAATTTATTATTTTTAAGCTCTACTTTAAGATTTATTTCAAGACCTGACTGACCATACTTCCATGTTAGACATTAGGACAGAACCTAATTTGCCTGGCTGTTACTCCAGCATTGAGCTCAAACTCACCTTTCTCCAGTCCTCGCGGTGGGACACCATTTCAGAAAGCTGAGTGTTCAAAGGAATGTTACTTCTGCAAACAGCATTCTTAATGTCAAAGCATAAAGCATCACAGTTGTGGGGAAAGTTGTGCATCTACCAGGAAAATATTCATCAGCCTACCCAGTTGGTCATTCACTTCCCCTCTGGCTGTTTGGACATATTTGAGTATGTATTAAAATACCCACGAGATCTCCAATCTTAATTATAAAGCTTGAGAAAAAACATCCAGTGAAAGCTATTTTCAGGTATAAAATTAGAAACTCCTTTTAACTCCTTTGCCTCAAGATTTACATAACTGTGAGGGCAAAGGAATCACATGATAAAAATACCAGATACTGCAGATTAGAAATGAAAAGTAAACCAGCCACATGCCAGTTTCTTGCTATGAGTTTCAGAGGAGACCAAAATCATCGTGAATGAGAGAAGATGTAGTGTGGAGAGAAAATCACCCAGGATAATCAAGGGATATATTTCCAACTCTATTTCTCCCCACAGAACTGTTTTGTTTTCTCACATCAATGAGCTAGAATCAAATGTGGATCCCATGATCAAGCTGGCAGAAGTCAAACTCCCTACCTGGATGCTTGCAAATTGTAAATCACAACTTTACAAGGATTTAACTTTTCCCTTTCCAAAATAATCAAATGTTGTGGTGAGGGGGCCACTAATCATGACAAAAAATATACTTCAAATTCTTTCTTTTGGTGCCAAGTCCAATAAGTTCTCTGAGTGAAATTAAATGCACCATCTTATTCCAAACCACAGCTTCCCTTGGGGATGTGCAAATCTCAAGTGGGGGCCGAAAGGCCAGTTGTATCAAAGCCCAGGGTTACACCCATTTTTTCAAGGGTTTTTTTTCCCCCTTTTTAACTACTGCCTGTAGTATAAACGGCTCAGGCCCCTGTGCTTTCCAGCCTTTGCAGTCAAATTAGCATCTTCATACTTTCCACATTCTGCTTCTAAAAAGCAGGTCAGTCTCTGACTTCTCTTAGTTTCTCACAGTTTTTGTTTGTTTAAAGAGATTCTCAGCTGAACTCCAGGGAAGGCGGGGGGAGGAAAGAGGAAAAAATATATGTATATATCTCTACATATCTGTTATGTTGTAAGCAATTACCAGCTCCATCTCTTAGATCTGTAGTATCACAGGAATTAGAGATGGAAAAGGCCCATTAGGTCACCATGCACACCCTATGCCCACACAGAGCTTTTCCCTACAGTACATTATCTCTTCTGAGAGTTTTTGTATGTTTAAAGGGTAGCCAATGATAACATAGTTTCATCTTATTTCTTTTTGCTGCTTTGTTCTGTCCAGACTACAACATGCCATTTCTAAGGATGCTCTAGGTTGACTTCTCAAAGGACATTTTTGAGTGCCCATGAAAAGTTAGAACATTTGTGCTATACAACAGCTATGTTCCATAAGTTCGGCATGGAAGCATACATAAAAACAAATTTTAAAGAGTCAACATTTAATCCCAGGACGGAAATGTTACATATAAAACAATTTTATACAGACATATTCTGTATATCTGGTGCATTATGCCATAAATATAACTGTGTTAGTGTGCATACATGTTCACATAAAGTGTGTGCAAATACTCATCATTACCCCAGAGTGTTTCTGTTTCCTAAAACTTGTGCCAAATGCTGCATAATTCACGAAAATGTGATCCAAAATATTTAAGGTTATGTTTCACACAATTTCTTCTTATCTCTCTTAAGTCATACATCTTAAATGTCAACTTGCATAGGGAAATATTTAATTTCAAGGATAGTCCTCCATCAGAAAACTCTTTATCTCTTCCTTAAGTAGCTTTGTTTGTTATTTTTTGTTCTTGTTATAAGATAATGGAGTATTTTGGCTTACTTTTTATGTGCCAGATCTAGTTATGTCTACCTGATGGACCACCAGTTTCATCCCTTTGGAAAAGAAATACAGTGTTAGGGGAACCTAGCATGTAGCACGGACATATTGTTTTGTTTTTAAATGGCAACCACCTTTAACCACTGTCCTTGAAGACTAACAATAGGTCAAATCAATATTACTATTTGAAGCATATTATCTTATTCTGAAACCATAATCAACTCTGATAAAATATGTATTTTTATTATGCCCTATTTTAAGTTATATAGTATTTGTCTAGGTGAAATGCAGGATATATTTTTATTTTTAATAATTTTGATAAGTTGGTCCATCCTTGATATGTGTGATAGAAAAAAATTCTCACTGCTCTACTGAAAGGCAGGATAGTTCAGTAATCAAGAGCCTGAGACATGAATCACCAAGGTTTAAACTCTTACAGTACCCTTCACAAGTCTTGTGATTGTAGGCATTACCAGTTATCTTCCATGTTTATTTGGTCAAGTTGTTCATCATATTTCATCAGATTTAAGATGTCATCGATCCTAACATTGAGGCTTATTTGATGTACTTGTAAGGAAGTAAAAGCAATGCTAATTAAATGATAAGATGATGCTTGCTTATCACTTCAATTTCTTTAACACAATATCATTCCATGGGCCAAGAAGAACACTGATGCTGTTTCATTTCTTTGAGTACTATGCCATTGGCTCTAGGTTGGTTTTTTTAACCAAATTATTAGAAATGTATTCTGTAAGTTTTGATTTTATGTTTTTTGATCACAACAAGTCAACAAAATTTTGAGATAACAATTAGAAAAATATTTTAAAAGGCAATTACACTAAACATACATAGTTCTAACAATGCATGTATAACACAAATTGAAGTAAAATATTGCAATCACCTACGACCAAGTGCATGCATCTATAGGCAATGACAACTACGCTATGACTGAGATTATAAGATGCCATTAATTGTAGGAAATATGCTAACATCAGAGATGGACAGACAGATAGATAGATCGATATAGATATATAGATAGAGATACGGGGAGAAAAAGCAGGAAACATAAAAGTCAACCAACTCTTATGTGCTTTAATTTGTTTATTGGTAAATTAAGGAATATAATAACATCTGATACAGAGTGTCTGGGATAACTGAATAAAACCAACACACCAGACACACAGGAGGTACTCAATAAATATTAGCAGCTACATAATTTGTGCTGTTACTGTCATAAATGCTTAAACACTGAGTATCACAAAGAAACATGGTAGCATTCAGTGATTTGCAACTGGAAAAAGACAGACAGGGATTGTGAAAAGTGGGGTACCTTTTTAAACTTCTATTCTCCATTTTTTCATATGGATTGCCCTTTAGGAAGAAGTGTGCCTCTTCCTCCGGCCCTCAACTCCACTGAAGATCCTGTTCTGTCTTAGGAAACCACTGCCATAGGTAAGATTATACATAGTCTTGGGTGAGTTATAGATAGAAAAGAATTGAGCAATTTTTGGAATCAAGCAGACAAATTTTTCTTTTTTTTTTTTTTTTAAGACGGAGTCTCACTCCGTAGCCAGGCTGGAGTGCAATGGTGCGATCTCGGCTCACTGCAACCTCCACCTCCCGGGTTCAAGCAATTCTCCTGCCTTAGCGTCTTGAGTAGCTCGGACTACAGGCACACACCACCACTCCCAGCTAATTTTTGTATTTTTAGTAGATACGGGGTTTCACCATGTTGTCCAGAATGGTCTCGATCTCTTAACCTCATGATCCGCCTGCTTTGGCCTCCCAAAGTACCGGGATTACAGGTGTGAGCCACTGCACCGGCCCCTATTTTTCAAATCTTGGGTTAGCTACTAACCAGTTGGGTGGCCTCAGGCAAAGTTAAGCTCCCTGGGCCTCAGGTCCTCCATGTGTAAAATGATTTAGTGATACAACTTACTTAAGTGTGAGAATTAAATGAGATAAAGTATTAGAATGCTCTCCATGATGCTTGACACATAGTAGTCACTAAAAATATTTTCATTCACTCCCTTAATTTGCCAAGAATCAGCAGTGATAATTTTTAGTAAACATGGTTATTTGAAAGAGGAAGGCATCAGTTGAGGTGCCAGAAAACAAAAGCAGCAGAGATGAAGGACGAAATTCATAGTCTTTACAAAAGGCTTTATTAACAGGCAAAGGTTTGCTTATAAAATTAGTGATCAATGGTTTAAATAATACTCTTAAAAAGAAAAAGCCTAACTTACCCACAAAACAAATGTAAATAACAAGGGAATTCAATGTACTCTATGTAGGGAAAGATTAAATTGGTGAACGTTAGAGGAAGAAAGTTTGAGCTCCAAAACCCATCAGGTTCTTCCCCACCCTCATTCAGGAAGTTTTGCCACTTGTTATTCCCTCTGTAAAGGGTTCTTCTCATGACCAGTTCCTTGGAATCTTCCCTTCCTTCAAAGCATCCTTTTTGAGCACTGTGACTTAATGAGGGTTCCTCATTAAGCCTCTTACAGAATCCTGTTTATTTACCTCATCACTGTCATTTATTTACTTGGTTAGCTGGTGAGTCAGAGAGCAGCATGATGTTGGGGCTAAGTGCATGGGCTACAGCACCATTATGCCTGCTTTAAACCCTCGCTCTGCCACTTATTAGCCACTTATCTTTGGCAAGTTACTTGTGCTGTTTTCCTTGCCTGTAACAGGAAAAATAACAGTGTCCACTTCATAGATTTGTTGTAGGAGTAAATGAATTAATATATGTAAAGCACCTACTAACTGACGTGTGTGTGATTCCAATAACTGCGAGGTGCTATTGTTTTATTATTATCCTCCTTTGTGTTTCAACACCTTGCTTAATTCCTGGCAAATAATTGGCACTCAATAAATGTATATTAAAGCAATGAAAGAATAAGTATTTTGAAGAATGTTCCTAAGGGGAGACTTCCAACAATAAGACAAGTTGCTTTTTGAGGGCATAAATCTCTTAGTCAACAGAATTGCCGAAAGAACTCTTAGAAAGATTTTAGAATTCATTCTCCAGTTGCACAGGAGATGTAACTACTGACTCACTAAGTTCTTTTTTTTTTTTTTTTTTTTTTTTTTTTTGAGATGGAGTCTCGCTCTGTTGCCTAGGCTGGAGTGCAGTGGCACGATCTCGGCTCACTGCAACCTCTGCCTCCTGGGTTCAAGCGATTCTCCTGCCTCTGCCTTCCAAGTAGCTGGGACTACAGGTGTGTGCCACCATGCCCAACTAATTTTTTGTAGAAGATTCTGATATTGATATAAGGTAGCTCTCACTTTCCCTCAGAGAGTTCTAGTTTACTCAAAGACAAAATGAAGGTTTTTGACTGAATAATCTCTAAGCTCCATCCTCTCTAACATTCTAGGGTCCTATGTGTGAACTAGTCTAATCTGTTATTACACGCATTACATTTTTTCCTGCAAAAATTTCCGTAAGAGAACTTGGCTCAAATAGCACCTGGCCCAGAGTTGTTCTACCCTAGGGGCAAGGAGCCCAAACCACTGTTGACTATGGTGTAGTCACTGCCATTTGGTGACTGGAACATCAACAGTCCTTATTCCATGCCTCCTCTTTCCACTATTATATTCTCCTTCACTTTTCATCTTCCACAGGAATACAGCCTAGCCTTGTGCAGCTCCAAAGCAGAGGCATTCTACCCACACATCCGTGCAGAAATCAGAGCCAGGAAAGCCCTATTAGGTCATGCAGACCACACCCCTTTTAGAGTAGGAATGTCCTCTCCAATTGACATTTCAGCTCCTCTTCTGGCTGCAAAATGTGGTTGTGCTTCAGTGGTTCCTGTACATGATTTGAATAACGGTTTATAAGCATTCTGGGATCCCTTGAAAATAAATGTTCCGTATAAAGTTATATTGCTATTTTGTTTATTATAGAAGTTTGTTTGTTTGTTTGTTTGTTTCCTTTTTAGTCTTCTTGGGAATAGTCACAAGGAAATTTCTCCAAGAGGAAATTGTATGAGCAAGCCTTTTGACCTGATTTGACCTGATTTTTATAAAAATTGATAGCCATCCAGAACCTGATTCATTAATACCCTGGTTGCCCCACTGTAAATGTCCAATAGAAAAATTAGCTTTTAAAACAATCAAAATATTATTTAAAGTACTATGTGTTAATTACTGCTAATCTATTTACTCACATTTCCAATGAGTTAAAGTATACATTTATTTATTGTCAATGTAAATTATGTTTATTTTTAATCATATAACAATGTTTCATTGCCTTTGGATATAAAGACCTATAACTGTTAGTTTGCTAAATGTTCAACATTTTTAAAATGTTTGCTTGTTTCACTGTGCTGACCAATAGAAACCCAACTTAACATTACTCTAGGTGACAAGAAACCCAACTGATCAACTTAACATTACTCTAGGTGACAAGAAACCCAACTGATTAACACAAATGTCAAACATCACTGGGGATTCAACCCAAATCCTTGGCACCATCCAGCCATTCCTCTGGCTCAAGGACAATTTCATTATTTCTTTGTTAGTCAGGGAACATAGGAGTGAGAAACAAACATCCTAGATGATCATTGCCAGTAGCTTCCTGCATGCTACTACGGCTTTCTTCTTGTAAAAAGCTTAAGGCAAATAGCCTGAGATAATACTGATTTTTACCACACACATAAACAAAATTAGCAACATCACACCTGTTTACAGAGTTGAAACCCTGATTGTGGCCACTGGTCATTGTTACTCAAGTCATAGAGATGGAATCAGGGAAGAGCCAAAATCTGTCTACTAAATTCTAACTCACAATCATATTCGCAAGACCACATTTTCTTAATGCTGGTAACTGGAACAGAAAAGCACCCCACAAAATGTAAAGTGTTATTCAAAGGTATACCAGAAGTTGGGGGGTGGGCACAGTTGCCCACGCCTGTAATCCCAGCTACTTGGGAGGCTGACACACGAGAATCGCTTGAATCTGGGAGGCAGAGGTTGCAATGAGCCAGGATCATGCCACGGCACTCCAGCCTGGGTGACAGAACAGGACTCTGTCTGGAAAAAAAAACAAAAGAGAAGAAGAAAGAAGAAAAGAAGAAGAAGAAGAAGAAGAAGAAGAAGAAGAAGAAGAAGAAGAAGAAGAAGAAGAAGACGAAGAGGAAGAGGAAGAGGAAGAGGAAGAGGAAGAGGAGGAGGAGGAGGAGGAGGAAGAGGAAGAGGAAGAGGAGGAGGAGGAGGAGGGAGGAGGAGAGGAGCAGGATGAGGAGGGGGAGGAGGAGGACGAGGAGGAGTAGGAGGAAGAAGAGGAAGAAGAAGAGGAGGAAGAGGAAGAGGAAGAGGAGGAGGAGGAGGAAGAGGAGGAGGAGGAGGAAGAGGAGGAGGAGGAGGATTAGTTGGTTTTCCCCATCTGCTCCTCTGTTTAAAAGAGATGATTGCAAGGAGTGGTGCTAAACTCAATATATGCTTAAAAAATTGCTATCATTTTAGATAATTCAATAGGTTACACATTTATCAGTGACATTTCATAAGCTAAATATAATTTTATGATTTTAAAAAGGCTGCTGTTCACATTAGAAAGCTCTGCGTAACTCTTGCCTACACTGACACAGGACTAATAATGCACAGGAACCCAACTGTGGCCCAAAGTCGGGAACAAACTGCAACTTCTAAAACTTTCCAATGAAACAGGGCCCGGAAAGGAATAGAGACAGATATGCACTACTTAGAAATGTGTAATTTCAAGTTTTTAACAAAACTACAAGTGATGTTCTAGAAAGAAGCTCAAGGGATAAATAGCTATTGAAGAGAACATTGAAAACACAATTTTTAGATCAAACTAGAAGAACCATAGACTGGGTACAAACTAGCAGAAAGTATTTTAAGGTGATTTTAGATAAGAAGCCAAGTGACTAACACAAAGAAAACAATAGGTTCAGCAGTTCTAAAAACATAATAGTAAATACATCAACACGTGAGAAAATGTCAAAATTTTCCTACTAGGAAGCATTCCTCCTAGGATTGCAGTCAGTGACAATATAAAGGCAATATAAAGACACCAACATTTATGCCATATTTACCAGAATATGAATTATCTATTTATCTATTTCTCTATTTAACACATCTGCCCAATTAAACCTAGCTATCACTTCAGAGGGGGACTATTTAGAACATTTGAATTTTAGAGACTAGGGGCTAGCCAATATGTCTCATTTCAAGTTCAGTTTGAGTTATGAGGACCACAGGAAGGCTGCTTTGGTCACTGCATTGGGAATTCGGAGGCCTCACACTGGCTCAGCAGGGAGTCTGTGATCCGTGATTGCTGCCTGTCATGACTAGGGTGGAGGGAGGGAGATGGGTATAAGCCCTCCTGCCAGTCATTTGATTTTCTGATTCAGTCCATCCTTCTCAGTCTACAGCTGAGGAATTGAGACATAGGGAGCTTACTGTTAGAAATAAAGAGAGAGAGAGGACTTGGTTGAAGAGTAGACAAATGCAAAGTTGCTTTTTTTGTAAAATGTGAGTATCTTGATATTCAGTTTCTTGCATTTTCTTTCACCCATTACTCTCCAAATACTAATTATTTTAAATTTCACAAAATGAACCTAACTATGTAATTAATGAATGTAATGAAAACACAGTTCACTTCAACAATAATATAGTCCTAGATGGAATGAATCAATTCATTCTACCAAAACCTCTTAATGTTTAAGCATATTCATAAATCGATGCAAGCTGCTTATTTCTACCTTTCTGGAAAAAAATTCTTAAAACTTAATTTCTCTCAGTAGGACATTTACTTCCGCAAGTATACCGTTTTTCCTCGGCCCCCTTCCTTAGGCTTTTTTCTCTCTGTTTAGAGAGTTTATAAATCTAACTGACTTAATCCCATTCAGTGTGATACTAAAACTAGTAATGAAGTGTAGAGGAACCATTAATGTACCAACTTCCCCTAAAACTGCACACCAAAATGCCCTTGAGTAATCTCAAATTACTAACCACATTCCCTTGAAGCTTACAAGAAGAAGCATGGAATATCCATTGGCCCAGCATTTACCTTCTATAACCACACCCAATATAGAATTACTTTTTAGAAATCCTAATGAAATATTTCAGGTAACCAAGTAGTTGTTGCGATTGTAATCACTGGATATCTAGTATTTATACTAATATTTATACTAGATATCCAATATAAAATATCCCAGTCCTAATAGATGTTATTCTTTACCTATTATTTCCCCTTATCACTTAACCCTTTTTTTGCCTTTTATTCAGATATATTTATTCTGAAACTTATTTGCAAGATAAGAAAGCAGTTGTCTCTACAAAAAGGTTTCTGGTGAGGAAGCACATGAGAACCATGACAGTCATTACAATGGAAGTACCTCATGCACACTTGGATTCTTCCATCATATTTTCCAGAACTATCTATACTATTCATTGGGAAATCAATGGCTTGCCTCTATTATGTGAGTCTTCATTGAAAATGTTTTTAACACAGACTACCTTCTATAAAATAGCATGGGGAAGGGCAGTCATGAGATATATTTTATGACTTTTATGGCTTTGCCTCTCCAGCTGCCCATTGAAGAGATATTTTGGCTCAGGTTTACCTATCATGGCAGCATGGGCCCATGGGGACCCATGGAAGGCTGTAATGAGGGGTTCTATTAACCAGTTTCATTATTTCAGAAGGCCTAAGGGAATAGCACATTCACCAATAATAAGGCTACTAAAGCTAGAATGTCAAATTACTTTGCTTTGGGGCAAAATCTTATCAATTTCCTATGAAAACTCTTATTACCCCATGCTGATCAGAGCGTCTGATTGGCAACTATGTATGTGTCTGATTAATAAAGTGTGAAATAAAAACAAATGAATTGTTTTGTTTGGACATTAAGTTTTTTCAAAACATACAGTCCCAGACATAGAAGATAATTTCAGAGAAGCCTAATTTACATCAAGTGTTTAATGTCAATCTAATATCTTGAGTAATAATGGTGGTGATGACACAACAGCTAAAACTTACATGGCACATTCTGAGTACCAGGCACTGTTCTAAGCATTATACAAACACTAATTGATTCAATCATCACAATAGCCATATTAGATAGGGCCAATTCTTAGGCCAAAGTAAGGTTATAAAATAGTAACTGAGGACCCTGAGAGAGAGGGCAGTCCAACATTATGCTATTATGTCACAGTCATACAGAGTAACTGCTGAAGCAAGAATTTGAACACCGGCACTAAAGCCTCTGAATCCAGGCTCTCAATTCCCCCTTCTAGGAAATACTCTGATTAGGGTCTCACTTTTTATTATAACAAAGATAACAGCACATAGTGGCTTACTCACCTGTAAAACTAGGATTATCACTAGTTTCTTCAAGAGTTGTTGATAAGATTAAATAAGTTAACTTTTGTAAGCCTCTAGAACAATACCTGGTACAAGGTAAGTTCTGTTTGAATAATCATACTCTTTAAATGACAAAGCTTTTTTTCCTCCCCTTGAGTGCAAATCAAAGTCCTGAGGCTAACCCTCTCACCTGTGTTCAGTATGGGTAAAAAACTAATTTTGAAAATGACTTTGCTTTTGTCTAATTACCAATATGCAAGGAAATGCCACTGGCTGTCTAAAAATAAACCATTAACTCATCATACTGGTAAAAGCTCAGCATGAATACTCCCTTTGCGAGCAGGAAGAGCGAGGTGAGGAGGATGACACCATGACATGTTGAGTTCAGAGGCATGAAACCAGGCACCTGAGCCCTGCTGGGGACCCTTGCTGAGTTTTCCTTTCTTTTCTGCCTTTTCAGAAACACCCCTGTGAGACTGGTAATTTATCACTAAATCTGTGAGCATAGAAAGAAACTTTTAAACTGTAACACATACATAAGCTATGCATTCCTGGGACAAGCATATCATTGCATAATATAGCTCCGTTTTAATAAACCTCCATCCTTTGAAGCTCCATTGTGGAGGAGAGTAATTCCACGGCAGCTTTGAAGTATACTCCCTTAAAGAAAGTAAGAGAAAAGCCATTGTTTATTTCACTACTATTTAAGAGTTAATGAGAGATTTGCACCTGTACAGCTGTTGTGGACTGAAACTAGCTCATGGAGTGAATGTGTTTTCTGCTTGAGACAGTTGTAAATGCCTTGAGTAAAAACACTGAGGACTGCTAATGGATAGGTTTATTTTAAAGCATGCCATCTGCTATCAATCATAGAGAAGTATAGGAAGCAAGTTTGGCTGGGCTCCCTCCTTGCGAGCCTGATAAAGACAGGGCTCCAGGACTCGGGAACATTGAGTACTCAAGAGAATAAAACATCAAACCTACTCAGCAGCTCCACTAACAATAATAAAAATGCCTCTGCCTAAAGGTGACATTCGGAATTTACGATTATTTGTGTCTATAAAGTGTATTCTTTGGCTCCTGACTCATTCTGACTGTCTCACTCCGAGAACAATACATTAAGCCTGCCTGGAGTAAATGGAAATCCTATCCTTTTATTAAACCGGCAGCCAGTACCTGAGACGATCTAATGCCCTGTAGGATCACAGGAAGACTGTCAGTTCTGTTTTGTTTCTTTGTAAATATTTTTCATAAGAAACTTACAAAATCTATGTTAATGCACTAAAATATATGTGATGTAGGCAAGTATATGTGCCTTAAAAGACAAAATAAAATAAAATAAAAGATTAAAATGGAACTAATTCTACTACTCTATCATGCTCTCATTACAATGCCATTGGAAAATTACCTGTGAGGGATATACTATGGTAAAATTTAGAACTGGCTGCTCAGAATTGTTTGTGTTCTTTATGCTGTATGAACCAAGCATACTTTCAGGAGGACAAACGTTATTTTCTCGGAAATCTTCCAGCTGTGGAATCATAACCAATATTACTTTCAAAAATGGATCCCAAAGTATTCCTTGAAAAATGCCAAGCCTGGCTTATTAAAAGTGCTGCCTGCTGACAACCTCAGTGGACGAAATGAGTTGTGGTGGCACTGGAACTTTCTACAGCTTATAATGTTAGATTCTGCTTCAAATCTGTAGCTTAATGTAAGTCTACTGCTAGCCTGGAATACATAATTGTGAGTGTTTGGGAAAACCCACCTGGCCAGCAAACTCATGAGCCTAATTAAAGTTAATAGAGAAATTAAAAGAGGACAACACCGCCTCAGTAGTGGTAAGAAGAAATGTATAAGGCAACAGAAATTCAAGGCAAGAACTTAGATTTTTATGTTGTGCATTCATTAGAAATATCCCTTTTTTTAAGACATGAAAAAGAAATTGGTATTATCTGACTTGCCATATACATGATTTTTGTGCTAAAGAAAATTAACGTTTTAATTAAATCGTATGACAATGGAAAATACATAACTAATAAGCGCACTTCAGATCTGCTGTGTATCAGAACTTTGCTAGGCTCTACGACAGGAGGAAAGTAAAAGGCATTATCTCTGCCTTTCATGGAGAAAAAGGTTTAACACGTTCACTAGAATTTTAGAACAACATCATAGAGTCAATCTTAAGAGCTAAATTCTTAGATAGAGAGAATAAACGCTACAAGAGTTCAGAAAAGAGGGAGAGCAACAAAGACTGCAGTAGTGAGAAAGACTGGTTAGGAAACCTTTCATAATTTCCTTAAAAGGAGAAAAAATATATAAAATAAATGCTGAAAATTTGTAATAATTCAGACTTAAAAAGATATAAAAGAAATTTACCTATTGAAATTTCAGTGTACTTTCTAATGCAATATGGAATTAAATGTTGACTCAAGTTATGAAACACACCTAGAGCAGAAGGAAGCACCAACAATGCTTTCATCCTTTGACAGAGGTTAAAAAATAATGTCCATACTGACAGAGGAGGACATGTATTAATAAATGCATGAAGCAGGCGAGGGCAGAGGCAGAGTGTGGCAAATTAAATGGCACCTGCCTCATCTAAAGAGGCAGCCTCTACCCAGCATGAGCAGGTTAGTGCCAAGAGAGGAAGAGAACCCAGTTTTGGCAGGTATCCAACTATCAAAGAAAGCTGGAAACCTGGCTTTTAAGTTATACTTAACAATTTTGTAAAAAAAAAAAAAAAAATTAAGGTCAAAGTAAACACCTTACCACTGTGGGACAGATCCACCCATCCTCCTCCAGGCTTCTCAATAGTTCATGTCATAGGGAAACTTGGTTCTTTATTTCTAGGAACCTTAAAAACAAGTCTATAAATGCCACCATTCGTTCCTGTATTACAGTTGGACTCTTTCTGAATGGTGGCACTACCTAACTTTGCAGAAGGATAATTCTGTGGGTTGTTTTAGAAGAACAGTGGACTTCTGAAAGCTCTGTATGAATGCTAAAGGTTAGTATGTTTCTTACACCAGATTTCAAATCCCTGACAAATAAGTTAGTGGGGCACTAATGAAAAAACTACTGTGATAGGGCATGTGCTGCTTCGATTAGACATTAATGGCAGTGTCAAGAAGAGAAATACCTGAAGATTAGCACAGCAATTTGTTTCTCTAAACCTGAATCACTTAATCTCTTTTCTTAAGACAGCAGTGGTCTATGAATATGGTAAAGAATTAAAACTGCATTTATAAAGTGTTTTCTAAAAGACTTAAGTTTTTAGTAAACAGATGGATCATTTAAATATAGTTAATAAATATTATTCAGAACTTATTACCTTAAATATTCTCTACTTAGAAATTGCAAATATTCACTGTTTCAATTGTAAGAAGGTTGGAATACCAGGTAATAGTATGTGATGTTTTCATAGTTAATATTTGCAAGATAAGACCTATATATTTGTGAAATAGAAGAGTTTAAACCAAAATAATCTCTTCTTATAATTCAGGACATCTCAATTCCATCAATTTAAAGAATTATTTAAATCTTGCAGCCAATTCTAACTATTATAATTCTATACCATCAGGGAAGTGTTTCCAAACATCATGCATTTATTAATTCAGTCAACAAGTATTTATTGAATTCTTACAAGGTTCTGTACTTTGTGTAGGAAAAAAATACCTTACTAAAAGAACTTGTCTTACTGGATCAAAAATCATTTATTGTGGTTCATTTTCCTTGCATTTTCGATTAAGCAGTCTGTAATTCAACATCACCCATGTTGAAACTCAAATGCACAAACAGCTACAGCTTCAAACACAGAAACTCCTGCTACATATCAAGGCTGGTCAGACATTGTCCGCATAAAGTATAAGGCTGCTGTCAATGTTGTGTCAATCTTTTTGAATTCAGAAGATTAAATGACCCACAATACGAGAGACAGTTGAGCATTTGGTGGGTATTTAAATATGCCAACCAAATTATCCAAACTCAAATCAAAATCAATGATTTAATGTAAACAAAGAACAACATTAAGAAGTATATGCATTCAGTTTCTTGGAATGGGCTTGTGCTAGGACATGTTCTGACTTTATCACAAAGTAATTACAACCACAGTAGAAGAAATATCACCTCTCTGTGCTTCTTGTTTCTTTACTGTGAAAGTAGTGAGCGTGACTACTTGGTCTCTAAACCTCTGCCCTGTCTAGGATTTCCTACTGGGGTTTAAACAATTTCTCTTCTGTGGTGGTTAGACCTATGAAAGAAAAATGTTTTCTTAAGTATATTTTAACATTAGATATGTTCATACTTTGAAATATTTATAGATTGGGAAACATTTTTCTTTTATATGTCTAATAAATTGCATTTTCCTCATTACAAAAAGGTTTTCTCTATAAAATATCTATCTAGCCTATCTGTCATCTATCTATCCATCCATCCATCCTACATGGAATGCCAATCTATAGAGAAAATCACTGCTACAATTTTAGTATATTTGCTGTTAGTCATTTACTCTATAGAAGAATACATATATATTTAAAGGAAGTTGTCACAAAAGTGCATTAATTTCTTATTCTTTTTTTTCCCTTCACTCCACATTAGTTAAAACCTTATCCCCGTATCATTGGATGTTCTTTAAAAACACAACTGCAAAATCTTTAATTAGATGAATATGCTGTAGTTGATTAACCATTCTCCTGCTGTTGGACATTTAAGTCGTTTTCACTTTTTCTCTGGCAACAAAAATCTTACCTAATAAATCTTAGTGTACACCTATGAATGTGACCTTAAAATCAATTCCTAATATGACATTTTTAAAGCTCTTGACTTGTAGTACTAAAATGCCACCCAGAAAGATTGTGTAAATTCATTCCACCACTAGTGTAAAAGACTGCCTATTTCATATTAACACAGTGATGTGTGTGACATCAGTATAATAGTTGGCCCATCACAAGAGATTACATGTTGCTCCCTAGGAAGCAACAGGGGAAGTAGTGCCACTGTAATGCCTAGTTTTCTCTATTGCATTATTTGAGAATGCTTTAAAGCTTAAAACTAGACACTCTGCACACCCCTTATGCACACACACACATGCACACACATACAGCCCCATAGTCATACACACACAATGAATTGCTTCTGATGATGGCAGACTCCCATCAACACACACGCTCAAGGAAGGGAGGACTTTTCTGAGACCATGTGGTTATAAGCCAGTTGTCAAGAGGCCATGGACAGCCAGAATAAGTCTTCAGGGGATGCCTGGTTGAGAAAATCGTTTATAAGATGATAGAAGTGTTAATGTGGTGTAGATAGAAGAGGTCTTTCCCTTTATCTCCTAGAGAAAGAAAACTGCTACCAGGAAATGAGGTATTTTCAAAAACCCGGTAACAACAACTAAAAGAAAAATTTACTAATTTTGCCGGCTAGCACAAGGAACTCGGCCGCCAGTCAAAAGGCTGTGTGTCCAACTCAGAGCTGGATTCACTTTAACAAAAATTTCCCTCTTTAGCCACCTAAGTGCCTGTTGCATTAGGCAAGAAGCCAAGGTGGGGTAGACACAGTCACTCACATGAAATGTCCGTTTCCATTTGGATCCCTGTGGCCCTTTCCCATGTCATGGTGAAAAAATGCTTCCTCTGCTTGGGTGTTTTCAGGGTAACTTGGTTTGAGGAGGAAGTCGGATCTGCTGCTCACAAGGCGCCCATAGGAGGCAAAGCCACAGCTTTGCATGGTCAGAACCAGGCTGTCCCTGCCTTAAAAAAAAAAAAAAAAAAAAAAAAAAAAAAAAAAAAAAAAAAAAATTCCTCGCCCACTCATACCCATGGTTTTGATGTTGAAAGAAACCTGTTGTGGTTTAAATGACTCGGTCAGTTCTTCTGGGATTTTCCGAAGTTTCCTATAAAAAGAAATCTGTGGGAAATAGATGATTGCATAATCACTAACATATGCCCATTTTGCTAAACCTGTTATCTTTTTGGTGTTGTGAATTACATTGTCCTCTATCTAGTGAATTACTATATTATAATAGTTTTATCTTTTAAGTAATGATACTGATTATAGTCACCTTTTTTTAAACCTTTGATCAGTATGTAGTTAAAGAAAAAAAACAATACTACAAAAGGTAAGGCCATGATGTTCATGCAACAAAATTAAAAGGAAAGTGTGATAAATGGTGGGGAAATAAGGTGATTACCCAGATACATGGCAGATGGAGGAAAAACTTGATTCTTCAATTATTTGTGTACCTTAAACAATATTATTTTTGGCCTGACTTGGAATAAATGCCTCCAATATTTTCTTTGGTAGCATGGACCTGGTTAATTAGCAAGACTATTCATCTTTTTCTATCTATCATACACACAGAATTTCTTATTTTTTGCTCAAAAAAATTAAAATGCCTGGACCCAGAAAATCATGTTTAAAATTAGAGAAAAGCTGGAGACAAAGCTTAAAGGCCAATACATCACACTGAAGGGGGCTGGTAAAAGAAATAAAATGGATGTTATTCATTATCTGAGGATGAAGATTACAGATGCCTGATCTTCAATTTATTAGATGACTTATAAATAAAGAATTCCAAATTCTGCTATTCCTGGCAGCTATGAAGCAGAGCAGCCACAGGTTTATTCCTTACTGGTAGTACCAAAGATCCTACCAAAAAACTGAGAATAAAAGCAAGCCACCTTAAAATAAAAATCATTGACTATTACCATTTTTGCTCAAAAGGGGAAGAGCCCAATAAACCCAATAAGCTACTGATGGTTGGCCAGAGGGGCACCTGTGAGCATCCAGTAAACTAAGGCTCTGCAGCAGGCTTCAGCAGAAGTGAGGCCCAGTAGCTCTCAACTCTAGCTGAACATTAGAATTACCTAGGGCACTTTCATTATACTCATGTCTCAGGTCTGTTCTACACCAAGTAAATAAGAATATAGACATTAGACCAAGGCACTGGTGTGTTTTAAGAGGTTTTGGGGTGATTCCAATGTAGAATCAAAGAAAACAATATGCATACTCTCATGGAATCTAGGCCTTCTCTATAATAAACCACACTTTACTTGATTGTGGATACATTTTAAATGTACTACCATTACAATTAGATTAGACTGTAAGAGAGTTTATTCTGCTACTGTTCTATCACAGTACCTACCACGCTTGGATTATAGTAAATGTTCAGTGCATATGTATTGAATAAATACAGGAACAATTATAAGACAACATTTGTTTTAATAGTGAATGATTATTTTACATGTGATGAGTACATTGTGAGAGGAAATTCTTACCATACGGCATTACTATTCAGAGAAAATGTTATGAAAATGCTGAATCTTTCCCTGGGCCCTGAAGGCACTATGAAATTTGGTTTATGAAGAGGAGAAGCTACAGGAGCAGAAATTGAAAAGACTGGTGCTAAGCACTTTGCAGGATGAGAACTAAAACTATACTTTATCTCTCTATAGGAGCATCTATTATTGCCCCATGAATTCAAGCGAGAATATCTGAATGTGGGAAAATCTACACAATGTTAAGGGAATTCTAGAATATGTTAAAAGATAGATGGGTTACAAAATAACATTTGTGATCACATAGAAAAAGAAAAGGATAGGTTATTTGTTACTACAGATAACAAGTAACATTTCACTAACTTCATTTTAAAGGAATGTTTCTAGTTTGGGAGATTAAGAAAAAGCAAAATAATGTTTCTTGATTCCCATCAGAAACTACAAATCCTATCTTTATTGATAAGATAGACATTGATGGTTAAATTACGGGACAGTTAAGACAAGTCATTATCTTAAAGGTTTCATATCTTATTTGTAGCATAGTAGTAATGTGCAGTCAAATTTGCCCTTGAAATTGTTTTTAATGTGTCCTAATAAGAACAATACAGGCAGTTTTTCCTCCAGCTATGAAACTATAATCATTTTTTCTTTGATTGAGCATGATATGAAGTAGTTTGGCTCATGTTTATGAGCTATATTGCATATCAAAAAAATTTTTAACTAGAATCACACTCAGCTTGACAAAATGATCAAACTAAGAACTATATAAAAATAGTAATTTCATGAGAACCAAGTCACAAGGTAAACATCAATTGAACAGAATGTAGGGAAGAATAGCCTCTATTATTTACAGTGACCTCTCCTATTCTCTACCTCTCTCAATTCTCCTAGTTCCTATTTGCAGAGAATGCATGATGTGATTCATGTAAGATAAATGTATCTCTAGAGTCATTTGATCAATGTGTACTAGAGAAGAAGCATACTTGATATGGTATGATGTGGGCTTCTGTTCTCTTATTTCTGCACAGAGTTTTTGTAAATGGCTTGGATTAAGAGATGCGGAGGAAAGCATATTTATTTTTCATAACATAAAGCTATTGTTTCAGCGTATAGAGTCAATATATGAACATCTTGACAATCTAGAATTGTGGCTGCAAATGAAGATGACATTCAGTAGAGCCAAGTAAAAAGTTGCAGAATTAGGTCTGAAATATTAGTTCATTCAGAGTGGCAAATGCCTACACAACTTTTTTTTAAAAAGACTACCTGTTGGATATGAATTAAAAAGCAAGAGCTATAGTGGTGAGAATTCTATGTTAGAATAATAATAATAATCCATATGCTAACCAAAAACAACTTCACAGTAGGAAAGTATTTTCGCATTTTATTTTTAATGATACATTTAGAAAGAGGTGATCAGGGAGAAACAAAAGGCAGGGATTAAAAAATTTGAATCCCCTTATTTATTCACACACAAACACACACTATATATTCATATATTATATATTTAAAACTCTTAAAACACTTTTAACAAAAGTAAAATCTTAACACAATAAAATTTATCAGTGACTGTCTCAGTGGCATTTAGTAAAGTAAATGAATGAGTCTGAGGGCAATTTGGAGCCCCTTGAAAGGAGCTGAAGGCTAGCAGGCTTTAGAATTGTTTCGTATGATTTAGATGAAACAAAATAAAGAACTTTTTATTGTGGAGAAATGAAATAGTTCACCGGGAAGGATCATGGACTCATCTTATAATGATAGACTATAAATTTGGCAACAACTGGAGTCACCAACTGGTCTGAATACTCTCTCAGTGAAATACTTATTTGATCGTTTACAGAACCTTAAAATGAAAGAAATTGTACAAGTTTGCTAATACAAGTAATAGTAATGTTTTAAAACATGTCTTCCAAATAATTATTTAACGTGTCACCTAGTCACTGTTTATCTAAACACAAATTTGAGAGAGTCACTGTTTATCTAAACACAAACACAAATTTGAGAGGTTGACTCTTAACTCTTTAGAAATTCTGGGGATTCAAATTGACATTTTCACCTTGACCGTGCTCTCAAACTCCAGAATTCAATATTCAGCATTCAGGGAATCCTCTCCACTTACTATATTCCAAACTGAACACTCATTTTCATTCATCCATACCTGTTCCTACTCCACAGTTTCCTTTTCAATTTATGTTTTGAAGTCATTCTGTCAGCTTAGATTTTTAAAATGCAGTATTTTGTCCATTTAAAGGAATTGCATATATTTGGATTTAAATCTGTACCATATTGTTTTCTATTATATTTAATCCACCTGTTTTAGATTTTTTCTCACTTTTTTTTGCTTTTTCTTTTTGATTAATCAAATATTTTTCATCATTCTGTATTATCCTTTATTAACTTGTTAGCTATTCATTCTTCAGCTATCCCTTTAGCAAATACCCTGTGATTTACAATATGTGCCTTTGGTTTATTACTATTACATATTTCTCTGCCTTCATAAATGGTGATTCCATTTTTACAGCTATAGAGGCCCAAATTTGGAGGGTTATTTTTTATTATTTTCATTCCCTCGTCTATAAATGCAATCCATTAAGAAGAGCCTTTGCCTCAAATTCATGAAATACAGATGCTCCCTGACTTACAGTGGGGTTATGTCTTGATGACCACCTTAAGTGGAAATATTGTAAGTCAACAATGTACCTAGTATACCTAAACTATCATAGCTTAGCCTATCCTACCTTAAAAGTGCTCAGAACACTTACATTAGTCTATAGTTGGGCAAAATCATCTGGCAGTAGAGATGGTCCATGACTTATAATGGTTTATCTAATGATTTTTCAGCTTTATGATGGTACAAAAGCAATAGGCATTCAATAGAAACTGTACTTTAAATTTTGAATTTTGATATTTTTCAAGACTAGCAAAATGTAGTACAATACTCTGTCATGATGCTGGGCAGCAACAGAGGGCCACAGCTCGTAGCCACATGGCCACGAGGGTAAATAACAGATACTCTAGCGTGCACTGTGTTGCTGATGGTTTTGTTCAACTGTAGGCTAATATAAGTCTTCTGAGCACATTTAAGGTAGGCTAGGCTAAGCTATGATGCTCAGTAGGTTAGGTTTATTAAAAGCATTTTCAACTTATGATATTTTCAACTTAGGATGGGTTTATTGGGATTAACCCCACTGTAAGTTGAGGAGCATCTCTGCATTATAGAGTATCAGTTGTTTACCCTGGTGATCACATGGCTTACTGGGAACTGTGGGTTTACAAGAGAGTGTAGTACTGCATTCTCTAGCCTGGGAAAAGATCAAAATTCAAAACTACTGTTTCTACTGAATGTGTATCACTTTTACACCATTGTAAAGTTTGTAAATTGTAAGTCAAACAATGGTAAGTCAGGAACCGCCTTTATTTTAAATTTAGCCACTTCTAACCACCTCCACTCCTAGCCCTCTAAACTATGAGCAGCTTTCACCAAGCCTATTCAAACAGTTTCCTTCCTCACCAGTCCTTCTTCCCCCTTGCTTCCCTAGAATCTGGGTTTCCACTTAAATGTCAGAAGGATCCTTTCAAACATAGCCAGATAATATCAGTACTATGCTCAAAGCCCTACAGAGGCTGGCTATCACTTATCCTTGGAGACCCGATATCTCCAAGGATAAGTCAGAGATTCCCAATTCTCTCTGCAGCCTCACCTCCTGGCACTCTCTCAGTCACTCACTGCTCTATAGCATCACTGGTCCCTTATTATTCCTCAAACACACTCAGGGCAATCTCCTGCCTCAGGGGCTTTGAGTGGCTGCTCTCCTTCCAGGAATATCTTCTATAGTTTTCTACTTGACTTGTTCTATCACTTCCATCAGATCTGTGCTTAATGGTCACTGCCTCAAAAAGGGGTTCCTAAACACCTTTTCCAAATCAACATACCCTCACTCTTTATTTTTTTGTTCTATTTTCTTTAAAAAAGATTAAAAGAAAAAACAAAACAAAACAAAAAACCCTGACACAATTTGTCTGCTTGTTACCATCTTTCTATTGTTTTTTTTTAAAATGCAAACATCATGGATATAGAGAGAGGTTTTTATTTTCCCTCTTGTTCCCTCCCCACTTGCTAGAAAAAAGGCTTAAATAGACCTCAAAAGAGGTTCAATGGATATTTATAAAATTTAAACATTAATAAATTATTTCTAATTGTTAGAAAGTTTCACACCTCCCCTGTATTCTTGTTTCTCCCTTTTACAGTTTCTCAAAAGAACTCCATACGCTGGATTATCCGCGTCTAAGTCTTAACTAGAATCCACCTTCCTTGGGGATTGTGGCTTACTCCATCCATAGATAACTAGTCCCAACACACAGTACTGATGCACGGCAGGGGTTTCCTCTCACAGCATCCCTGCTGAAATGCCATCTCTCTTCTTCATCATGATTAGCCCAACCAACTGAAAGATGCTTGCTCTGGGATCTTGCCCATTATTTCTTCCAAGAATTGCTAACTGCCTAACTTGTTTTTAAATGGTTTCCATACATACTAAAAACTGTTGCCACCAATGGTGGAGTATGGCTCAGAGTAAAGTGATGCATTATATCATTTTCCCCTAGAAGTCACATACTTCTCTCACTATCTTTCTCTTTACCAGATACAGCAGAGGTGTCCAACAGAAATATAATACAAGCCACAAATGTAAGCCAAATAAGTCATTTTAAATTTTCTAGTAGTCACACTTTTAAAATGTGAAAGAAACATGAAATTATGAGAGCACATTTTAATTAACAAAATTTTATCTAAAACATTATGAGTTCAACATGTAACCAAAATGGTGATACAAAGTCTTGTATAAATTATGGGGGTTGTAGCAGTCTGGCCATATCATTAACACCTTAGGGTGATCAACTGAAGAAGTAGTCAGTCCTACCTTGAATATTAAAAAGCTGGGGTTCTCAAGGAGGGGGTGGCAGAATGAGAGAACCAAGGGTGGGAGTCAGGATCATCTCAGAGAACTTTTGAAATGAGCATGTAGAGAGAAAAAGCATATGTGATTTGAAAGAAAAAAAAATCCAAAACAATTTATAAGTCACCCTCATTTCTTTTCCAATTTGAGAACCAGGGTGGAAAAGAGAATTCTTCCAATGGGAATGGATAATTAATAAAAATTCTTCCACGTCCAACATTCAAAGACTACATAATATAGAAGCCTGGCATCCTCCCAGCTCTCTCCTAAATCATCTCACATTTTGCAACACTTATTTTTCAAAATAGAGGTAAAAGATTACATCCTTAATGTCCATTTTATCTAAATACATCCCTTTTGGCCCAGTGTGTAGAACATATCTAGATTGATGATTGGGGGCATCTAACTATGAAACGAATCAGTATTACCTTTCCTTTTTCCACCCCCTCTCTCTCTGTTGGCTTTTCTCTAGTATAGGATTTTTCACAAGACAACAGCTTTTGACTTGGACTTTTAACCTCTTTGGATTGAAGTAGAGAGAGGGCATATTAGAACAAAATTTATGCAGAAACTCAAAATTAAATATCAAAGTGTAGGCATGAATTTGTGGGACAATTCTTATTTGTATTTGCTTTCCCACACTACTTTGTATCCCATGATAGAGGCTGTCATGAGTAGGGAAGTATTCCAGTTAGTTGACCAATGGCCTGTGAATTCATATACTGGTATCATCTTAATTCTACTCTGTGACTTAATCTCTCTAAGATTTACATTGTATAAATAGTAATCTAGACATTTCAGGGTTGGTTGCTATCTAAAGATGTAAAAAACAAAAGTACATAAATGGACGGTTTCAAAATGCTTTTGAAAAAATAATGTAAACATCACCAAAAGGTTTTGTTTTTAATCGTCAGATGCTTTCTTTCTCATTTTCAGATGACAAACACAATGGCACATACTCAATATTTCTGAGAGTTTTTTAATATGCAAACTTTTTGATTTGAAGATTAAGAGTGCCATGACACACAATAGCCTCTGTGGCTTTAAAATGTCTTAATTATTTTAAATACAAATGTAAAATTCAGACACCTAGTGTTACTTAAATGCACCCAGGTTTTTGTGGTTTAATAATAACATCTGTTTTGGTTTTTCAACCACAAAAGTGCGTTTAATCTGTTCTTCCTTTAGTTGAACTTTTCACATCTGCTTCGGCTCGGTTCCCATAAGCTAAAGACCAGATCTTTTCAAAAAGTAGGAAGTCTACCTGTACGACTGTTGTTCTAGCTCAAAAGATCTGTTTTTAATACCAGCTGAAGATTTCAAAAGAATAACAAAAATAAACTCCTTACCCATAATGCACTTTTTATGCTTTTTGGCTTACATATCATAGTGCGGTCATTTTATGAATGTAATACTGCCTGGAAATTTTAAATTAAAACAGTGAATTGTCAGATCACACACACCCAGGTAGTCCCTGATCTCTTAAGTTTTTTAATCATGGAAAAAGAGTGTATTCTATTACGTTAATTTTTCATGAAAAAAGTTATACCAAGTATGGACAGTGGCTTAAAAACCTCAGTGGTGTTTTTTTGGACACATGCTTAGTGCTTATCTGAATCCCATGGGTCCTGAAAAGTAGGCCGGAAAATGTTGCAAGGACAACATTACTTCACAGATTTTCCACAATTGTTTGCTGCCTCTGAGTTTTCAGCTCTTATAACCAATCCTAAGAGATCTATCTAAAATCAGAGACTCTGAAACCAAATCCTAATAAGCGTCTTTGAAAACCAACCAAGGTGCTGAGATGAAACACATTTTTCTTTACATATGAATTTTAGTAGATAAAGTTATCGAACAAATGAGTGCCTGGGTTAGATGTGTGATGATTGTTTTTCTAAAGTGGAAAGATTGACTCTCTTTATCAGCATTTACAAGAGATTGAACAAAGCTGAATATTCAGTCTTTATTTGGACAAGATTTAATTGATAACAAGTTAGTCTAATTATTTTATTTTGGAAAGTTATTTTGAATATGTGAGATGCACATAATTATATATTTTTCCTGATGTATGATTATGTAATTATACATGGTCCTGTTTCTAGGACAGAGTAACACAGCATGCTGCAATTAGTAGGTGTTCAACTCATGTTTGGTGAATGAGGCCTAATGAGGCAATATAATGGGGAGAGCCTGGTACACTACCTTTGTCGATGCAAACAAGATGATTCTGTGATTTGAATAATTTCCCAATGTCTCACATAAATAGGAGTTGTCAGCGGGGGTGATTCAACTTAATTCAAAAAATATTTACTGATTGCATGACATGTGCAAGTCACTACAATAAGCAGAGTGACAAATACAAGGATAAGCAGGAGTTTTACAAGGTTAAAGTAAGCAAATTATGAAAAGTGCCTTAAGAAAAATAACAAAACACTATTATGGTGGAAATAGCGTTTGAGACAGGCCTTGGAAGAAAAGTCATCAAAATTTGGAGAGTGTTGAATAGGAGAGTTTTTAATGAAAGGTGAGAAAGAAAGTGATCTGGTAAGACAGCAAAAGATTTCAGGTCTAGAGAACATAATTAGGAAAAGTAGAGAATGACAAGCAGTTTCATTTGTCTCATAGACAAAGATAAAGATAGAAGAGTAGCCTGGTGGTACGCTATGGAACACTTTAAATGCTATGTCAAGGAGCGGGCACATTATATAGTAGACAATGAGAGCCTGAATCTTCAAATTAGGTTTTCTTAATGGTATTCAAATATTTACCACAAATTTCAATCATTTTGCCAGCAAAGACAGAACCTTAAAGAAGTGAATTTCTTTTCCAAACTTGGTCAAAATCATTTGGTATTGCTCTTAAATTTATTTTTCATTTAAAAGAGAATTCGTGGAGGGGGATATCTGTCAAATTTTCTGAACCTCACATTCATTGCTGGACTTGAAGATAAAGCATAAAAGGTTCTTTTACAGTTCACACAGAAGAAACAGTCTCTGGAAGAGAGAAGGGAACCCTTAAAAATATGAGTAGAAAAGCCATTTTTGGAACTTCTTCCACCCAAATACTCAAAACTAAGTGCTATCAAGATCTATTCAATTATTGGCAATTCTAAGAAGAAGGCTCCCTATATAAACCATTAGTTAAATGACAGTTAACGAGATTTTTATTTAATGACAAGAAGGAAGGAGACTATGACACAAAATAAGACAAAGACTTTTCTCTGTGTGATTTTGGATCTAAGCACTTATTTATAGCTAATGTAAATATAACTAATATTTTAGTTACTTTGTTGAGAGACTCATAAAAGCAACTCTATAAATATTAATTGAGAAAAGTTCCATGATGAAATTTTTCAATGCCTTAACATAAGAGTGATGGGATGTTGAGAAATACGGAGTTTTGTTTTGTTTTGTTTTGTTTTCATCATGATGCTATACAGACAGATGAGGAAATGTACACAGCTAGGTGTGTCTGTGTGTTATACACACACACACACACACACAAAGGAAATATAATTTTAACATTTCTGCCAGTCTGAGATTAAATAAAGTGATATGTGTCACACCCTCAGTAGTTCTTTATTTACCTTTTATGGGGACATGACAGTGTGGATGGAATATGGAACAGAAAGGAGAAAAAGATTTAGTATGCTCCAAATGTCCCAAACCAACTTACTATTATTATCCCTATATCTCCTTCATTCCAACCTGACCTGCTTCCAATATTATCTCCCATCTACTGAAGAATGTAAAGCAATGCTCATGACTTCCTGCCCTATATCCAACCCAACATAATGCCTTACACCTTTACTCATGGAGTATTTTTCAATCTTAATTCTATCACCAGTTCTACCACCCTAATCTAAGCCACCACTGTGCCACATGTAGAGGCACGTGATAGTACATTATCTGTTCTAGTTGCCCCCCGCCACCCCTTCTCCAATTCATTTTCCATGTAGCGGGCAGATGGCTATGTTCTTTTCACCACCCAGTACCTATCTCTATCCCTTGCTGTTGCTCTTAGGATGTTTCTCACTGTTGTACCTATTACATTTAGCTATGAATGGAATTAAATTTATTTTAATTGCTGTGCTCAGATGGGAAGAAAGACTGATAAACAAATAATGGGATAAATGAGGGAACTGGAGACATGCAGAGATTGGTCATTTTGCACTTATGCCCTGAAGCAATGAAGTTTCACATTAAATTTAAAAAAAAAAAAAAGGCAATCTCTTCTCCAGGGCAACATTATCTTTGCTTTTTTATAGAGTTCCCATGATTACTCATTGGTTTGGTATTCTGGAGTTTGTGGACTTTATTCAGAATATGAGAAACCTAATTCTTCAGAAGTCAAAAGCAAGTATTGAAAATTTAATTAATAAAGAAAGTAGTTCTCCACATATTTTCACAGGCTTCCTTAAAAATGTTCCCCATTTTGCACATCACAGCATTTCCAGAAGGGCTCGTGTTATTATGCAAGATTTCAAGTAGGGCTGCTATTGAGGAGGCTACCTGGACTCAATTTTTAACTTTATATTTCAGAATTCCACCATGTGTTTTTCCTTCTCATAAAGGATCAAAACCACATCATGATAGAACAATCTGTGAGAATCATAGGCTTTTAACAAGGAAGAAATGGATTAAAAAACACTTTATGCCTTATTAAAGAAATCCCTATGTTCCTCAAAAGCACTTTTTAGCGTCTTATTAGTGGTATTTGATCTAACTGGCATATTGACCAGTAATACGAGCAGAAGATGGATCTATTCCACTTAGATCACAAAGGGAATATAAATTTGTGGCTGTAAATTCAAGAGGGACAACTTCCAAATAATTTCTTTAGAATAACTCCCTCTTACTCTAAAGCAGCCTTCTAAGTTGTTCTAGATACATCCTCAGATTCTTTAATAAATCACTGGCCAATAGGTGAACCTTATTGTTTTTATTTGGGTTTGGAAATAAACCAAAATAGAATTGATCTGAAAGTGAAAGTGATTTTAAATGCCTACCCTCTACTCATATCAATAGAAAAATCTATATTGGTAGCCAAAACATTATTAAATAATATTTTGTTGTTGTTTAGCTTGTGTTTTTTCTTTTTCTTTTTTTTTTTTTTTTTTGTTATCTCACCACTCACACATTAACTTTAATTGGTTTCAGTATCATATTCTCATTGAGTAACTACTTCTCAAGTTGGAATGAGATAGTTATTTCATCATTTTCTAAATTTTCTTAAGTAGCCAAATAGCTCTAACTTTAACACAATGATAAACGTTTCACTATTTCACAATTATGTGAAACAACAAGCTATACACCAACCAAGCATCTACAGAGCATATTCAAATATTTCGTTTGTAACTATACTAATAAAGTCTCATTATCTAGATCACTACCAATATTAATTACTGACTTGCATTTTGTGGTTTTGTTTTTATTGTTTAAAGAATAAGGGAAAAAGGCCAGGCATGGTGACTCACGCCTATAATCCCAGCACTTTGGGAAGCTGAGGCGGGCAGATCACAAGGTCGGGAGATTGAGACCATCCTGGCTAACATGGTGAAACCCCATCTCTACTAAAAATACAAAAAATTAGCTGGGCGTGGCGGCGGGCCCTTGTAGTCCCAGCTACTTGGGAGGCTGAGGCAGGAGGATGGCAAGAACCTGGGAGGCGGAGGTTGCTGTGAGCTGAGATCACGCCACTGCACTTCAGGCTAGGTGACAGAGGGAGATTCTGTCTAAAAAAAAAAGAAAGGAAAGAATTAGTTGCAGGTATGTAAGAGAAAATATACATGTCTACATGCATTTTGAAAATCTTTTTTCCTAAAGCTTATTGCATCCAAGAAGATTCACAATTTAAACCATGGATGTTGTATGAATACTTTGAAGGATGCAACTTAATTTTCTGAAAATGTAGCCACACAACACAAAGGTAACTTTTTATGGCATTTAGGGATTTATCACCTAAACATATAAGTTCATACATTTGCAGCATATTGATCTTTATTTTGCAAATGTTTCAGCAGCATTTACTATCATTGAAATAGTGGCAACATGTTCTACTTAAGATCAAACAATCTCCCAAAATCTGGCAAGATTTAACAGAAATTTAAAACAATACTTTCCAGGGAAAACTCTAACCATCTGCAACTGTTATTATTAACACTATTCTTTTCTCTTTTTTCTTCCTATATTATTTATACTTCCTGTTGCTCTCAAAGCTTTCAACCTATCATTAGCAATTAATTATAAACAAATGGTTGAAGAGCATGTTCATATGTATGCTTTTTTCCCTGAGACAAACAAATACAGTATCTTGTTTTAATCACACGAATTTCCTGTCCACACACAGGTCTACCTGAGCTTTGCTAAGAAAAATTTGTGGCAGAAGACAGAAATGATTGCTTTCAGAAAGGGGGGAATATCACCTAGATAATGCCCTTGGTGTCCTTGTATTAGTTAGACAGATCTTTCTAAAAAAGTAAAAAGAATGAAACACATTAATCAGGAAGGGCTATTTTACATTAATAGTTTGTTAGTGTTTTTTAAACTAGGAAACTCAAACTTCAGTATGTTTGCACATAAAGAAAAATTGAAACATCAGAAAATAACCTGTTGTTTTGTGTTACCTTTTCCTAAGCGCATAAGCCCTGCTACACTAAAGGAAGCTGTCTTATATCCAATTATGACCCTTCGTTTAGTCCTTGTCATAACCATCAGAATAGATTATCCAGTGCCACCTACTTGTATCTCTGCCAGAGCAAGTACACAGTTATTTGCTCAGTTTTGCAGTAGGGATGCCTCTTTGATGTTGTTCAGTCACCATTTCCTTTCCATTCACTTTTATCTCTGTCCTGGCACTCATTCCTGCAGCATCCTCCTCTCCAGATGGTCTCCATCTCCCCTTTAGAAGTACCCAAAATACTCCAGCTTCCTCCTCTTGATCTTTTCCCATCAACAGCCATGTTATCCCTCAGGATTTTGTTTTGTTTTGTTTTGTTTTTGAGATGGAGTCTTGCTCCGTCGCCCAGCCTGGAGTGCAGTGATGTGATCTCGGCTCATTGCAACCTCTGCCTCCTGGGTTCAAAAGATTCTCTTGGCTCAGCCTCCTGAGTAGCTGGGATTACAGGCGCCCGCCACCATGCCCGGTAAATTTTTGTATTTTTAGTAGAGACAAGTTTCACCATGTTGGTCAGGCTGGTCTCGCACTCCTGACCTCGTGATCTGCCCACCTCAGCCCCCCAAAGTGCTGGGATTACAGGCGTGAGCCACTGTGCCCAGCCATCCCTCAGGATTTTAATACCACTCTATTTCTATTTTATTTTCTTCACAGATTGTTTTTATAGGAAGAAAGGGCCACAAGGCAAGATCACAAAATCCTCAGCAAACACTGTTGCATTAATAATCATACTTCTCAACTATTTGCTGGAATGCTCCTGTGGTACATTGATTACCCAACATGTATTGAATAACTACTGTTATTCAAATACACAGGAAACAGAGAGAAATACAGGAACAGTATTTGACACTCAGGATTCAGACAGAAATAAAAGATGTTTGAAAACAGAAGACAAATGAGTTCTGAACAAGGTAGGGTAGAACAGGCACTGGAAATGCAAAGAAAAAACAACCATTTGTGCTTATGGGAGCATTATTAAAAGATTCATGTAGTCGGGGCTTGCAGGATGAATAGGAGTTAATTGGGCTGATCATGGATGAAGAACACTAAAGGTAAAGGAAACAGTGTAGGGTTAGAGATCTAAAACAGGATGCCTACTGACTAGAGAATTACAAATATTGTGTAGGCTTGTAGTGATGCTTCTGTGGGCAGGTGGGGGAAGTTCAACAGATAAATTTAGAAAAATAAGTAGGGAGAGAAAAAGATATTTCATAACCTGTTTTTTTTTTTTTTTAACTTATCTGGAAGGTAACAGGAAACATTGAAAGGTTTTAGGTAAGTAGAGAAAATACATGACCAGATCTGTAGTTTTTAATAATTTCTTCCTCTGCATTGTGATAAATATATAAAAGGAGAAAAACTGTCTAGAGAAACCTGATTAAACACCCATATAATAGTTCCAGTGAGGAGTGATCAGTCTACACTAAAGCAATATCAATAAGTTAAGAGAGGGAAAAGGGTAAATTCTAAGGTTTGAAATAGATTAGCAGCTAGTGACTTGGTTAGGCATGTAATATGGAGACAAAAGTTTGAGAAGCTTATAGATATCTAACTTGTAAAGTTGGGGAAGAGATACTATGGGTTCTGTTTTAAACATGTTAAGACTGAAGTGCCAGTGTGGGCTCTGAGTAGAGTTGACCAGAAGACAGATATGACTTAGGAGCAATGATTTGATTACAGGTAAAGATTTGGGCCATATATGTTATCTGATAGTTATGGAACTCAATTGCATGAATGAGAAGCCTGGGAGAAAGCATATAAGACAAGCCTCAACTCCTTAAAACACCAAAGTCTTATGTTTAGTGGAAGATGAGGAGCCAACAAAGAATACTGAAAATGAAATGACTGAGGACAAATTTCAAGAAGGTCGGAGGGTATAACTGACAAGGTCAAATGCCATTAAGAAATATTTTTGGAAAATGAATAGTGACTATTGATTAATACTTAGAAAAATATGAAAGGTAGGTAAAGCAGCACTATGAAATATTACTATTGCATTTGAAAGGAAATAGTGAAAGAAGATGATGATTATTGTGTGTCAATTATTTTTAAAGACTGAAGAAACTTTAACACGTTGTTAATGGAAGCAATCAGTAGAATTTAGTGAAGGACAATGGCAAATAAAATGATCAGCAGATAACATGAGTGTTATGACAGAAAAACACAGAACTATGGGAGCATTGTTAAAACCACTTTCATTCATCCTTCCATGAATACAAAAGTCAGTAATGTTTTAACTCAAATTTACTGAATAATAACTTCCAGGTTGTAGTCTATTTGCACAGAAATAAAACATGAGAAACAAAATTTCATTACATATTATCTGAAACAAAGTGATTATGGAGGTGTTAAAACATACAAGAAATACTGCAATTGACATCATTCTATTAGATGAAGCAATTAGATGCCTGAAGAGGTTCCCTGGAATACCAAAGCCAATCAGAACACTGTGGGCAGAGTTAGAGCACATTTGCACTACAATTGGTTTGTCATCATACTCTTTCAACATCTAAGTTTTAAGTGTCAAATTCAGCTGTGAGAAAGGAATCTATTATGATTTGCATTTTTCTCAGGAACCCTGATAACAGACACAGTTTTCACTAATATGTATCTGATATGGTTTACCTCTGTGTCCTCACCCAAATCTCATCTCTAATTGTAATCTCCATAATCCCCACATGCTGAGGGACGAATCTAGTGGGAGGTGATTGGATCATGGTTGGAGGCGGGGGTTCCCTCATGCTGTTCTCATGATAGCGAGTTCTCACAAGATCTGATGGTTTTGTGTTTGACATTTCCTTCTTCACGCTCTCTCTCTCACCTGCCACCCTGTAAGACATGCCTGCTTCCCTTTCCACCATGATTGTACGTTTCCTGAGACCTCCTCAGCCATGCAGATCTGTGAGTCAATTAAACCTCTTTTCTTTATAAATTACCCAGTCTCAGGTATTTAATTAGAATAGTGTGAAAACAGATGAATACGATATCATTTTATCCGAAACAGACACTTTTCAGAAGGCCAAGTTATAACTAAAGTTGTATTACTTAATAAATATTAAATATGTATTGCCTGTCATAAGAAGAATTTGTAACAATTGTATTTCCCTCCAGAAATATAGAAATATATTTGGAATGGCATTCTCTCACTAATAATAGTGCAAGGATGTCACAGGTTTGGTCTGGCTGTTGTTCTTATTATTGTTCTTGCTGTTTTTGCCGTTATTGTTTTTCCAGTGATGGGAGCAGGAGTTGAAAAAAAAAATCTTAAATTTAACTTTCCTTCTTAACCAAACAAAAACAAAGCTTTAGTTTTCAGCCTCAATTCACTTCAAATCTTTTACCCTAATCCCACTGGCACTGTCACTTCAAAATCACAGCATAATGCAGTATGCTGTTTTCCAATGTCAGTAAAACAAAAGCTTTATTGAATAAATATGTGTGAAAATGCTGCAAACAAAAACATCTCCACAGGCAGCACCTGACTGGCTCACAGCAATGCTCTCCGTTGTCATACTAGTGCTCAGCAAGTAACTTCCTAGCGTATCAGGCCGATGTTCCTTTTAAAGTTTTTGTCCTTTTTAAAACAAGGAAATAAAGAAAATTAGGGTAAAATGTTTTCCTAGTCAAACCTGGGAGTAAACTGTACTCCTCAATTATAAGAAGATGGTAAAAGAGATTACAAAGAAATATATTTGCATGATACATCTGCTTTTACTCTGCACACTATTTTTAATATAATTTTGAAGGTGATTTCACCATTTATAAAAGCTCCAGATGCCAGTGCAATAGTTTTACTTTTAACTAAAGAACAAACACAGTTGCATCTGTTTAACTGCATTTTTATGAACACTCATTCTCTACCTACTAGAGAATTACAGACTTATCTCCTTTGTTCCTCACCCTTGCATCTCAGCACTTTGCCACATCTTATAGCTAAAAAATACTGCAGTAATACAAAACTCAGCACCGCTGTGGTAGCAAAGTCAGAGTTAACACAATTGTGCTAAGGTCTCTATAATTCCTGATTTTCTCTATTTTTTTATCTCTGCTTATAAGGCAGCTACCCTCATAAGTGTTTAGGACATTAAAATTTGAAATCTCACTAATTATAATTAGTTTTGCTTTCCTCAACTTAAGCAGCTGTGACAATCCACTGGTTTGCACATTTAGCCAGAGCTGCCTCGAAATGCCTCCTGCTGATGTTGCCAGCAAAACTGTCCACAGAGTTCCACATGAGCCCAGTTTGGATTTTTGTCTTCCAGGGTCTGTGTCTCATCACTTTGCTACAACCTCATATTTTAAATTACTTGTAAAGTAGCCTCAAAATCATCTGAGACAGAAACAATCTAATAGAAATGAATACACTTTCCTCCAGCAAGTTATCTCACAAGAATTCTAAATTGCAAAAGTTAACTTTGTAAATGTTACACTAAGAGTGCTTCATGCATGGTTATTTCCAACTCATTAAATGTCTTTAGAAAAATATACAAATGCCTTCAAAGCAATGGCTTAAAAGGATCCATTCAGGCTTTTGAGGTAAGAGCAAAAGGGTGGGCTACTATAAAAAGTGAGAAAAGCTAAGTGCTATTAACTGTGATCAGGTGTTTAATCTACAACAGATAACACAATCCCAGATAGACTTGGCTACACATTTATTTAGAATTCATGGAATGTATACTTGTGTTTATTCATTTATTCAGTCAGTCATTTATTATTTCGATAAGGATTTATTGAGAATCTATAATGTGTTAGTCACTAAACAGAGAGCTGGAAATACAACAGGCAAAGCCCCTGCCTTCCTGGAGTTTATATTCTAGTGGGGGATGGTGGGTACACATAATTAAAAGTGCATATATAAAACAAAGATAGGTAACATTAAGTATGATGAAAAAAATAAAGTGGAGTTGTGGGACTAAAAGATACAGAGAATACTATTTTAAATAGATGATCAAGGAAGACCTCTGAGAAGTGGCCTTTTAGTAGAAACCTGAATAAAGATTGTGTGTGAGTCATGCAATTATTACGATTGACAACCTTATAGGGAAAGAAACAGAAATACATAGTTCCTGAGCAGGATATGGGCGTGGAGTGTTTGTGAGAAAGCAAAGATGTGGGAATAGAAAGGTGTGAAAGGAAATAAGTTTGAAGCAAGGAAAAGGGTCTTGAAAGCCATACGAAGAACATCAAATGTTATGCTGTGTTTTATCTTAAGCCCCTGGGAGACTATGAGCATGGAAAGGACATGATCTAATCTCTCTCTCTCTCTCTCTCTCACACACACACACACACACACACACACACAGGCTCTCCAAACATACCTGTGTTCCTCTTTCTAAAACACAAAGATGTTTGGTAGCCCATTCTCTCTTTGAGCATTTGTTACTGCCAATTTCTACCCTCCAGTCCTTGGAGTGTCATTTCTCCCAACAAACAGAGTGCTACAACAGAGAGGGTCAAAGGAAAGAACATTAATACAGTTCACATTTTCTAGCAGCTTCTCACATGCCCCATATGGACCTCCCCACCCCCCACCAAGGAAATCCTGTTGGTTATGTAAGGCCACTATAGTGATCCTCATTTTATAGATAAGGAAATAAATGTTAAATTTCTTTAAACAATGGCTCATTAGTAAAATGTGAAAGAGTGAAGCCTAGAACTCAGATCTGCTGCCAAGTCCAAGGTGTATTCCCATATATAACACTATTTCTCAAAATAAAAGTAAATTAGGTTATTGTTCCATCTCCTTCCATAGCTCACTCAGAAAGAGCTGAAATAAAATTGGGCAAAGATTGAAGAAAATAGAAAGTCCTGCACAGAGGAAGTGAACTCAATACCAAATGAGAGTGGAAAGAGGAGAGGAGGTGTATTGTATTGCTCTTCTAAAACCAGAAACTATGACATCTTAAATAATGTCTTATAGCACCTTGCAAAATCCTCAGCAAATAACACATCATGAATACAACCAGTTGATTGGTTGAGAAAAAGAGAAATAGAAGAAGAATTAGAAAATTGTATATCAAGGAAAAAATTTTATTCATTATCTGCATAACTTCCTTCAAGACTTCACAGAGCTAAAAGTAACATGTATGATTAAATATTTTTATCTGCTTCAACTTTAAGTAGTTGTCATTTTTTTCTATGGACATCTCATGTGACACTCTTTGGGAATAAAAAACTTTCTAGTTTTTATAAGATCTACATCCAGAATCATTCTTTTAAGACTAGGTAATTTGTTGCATCAGTACAAAACGTATTCAGCACCAATTATGTGCTTGATTACACTGTTGGATTATTGGACTATAAATATAAAATAGATACTAGCCATCTACTATCGGAAATGTTCAGTCATACTAATATTTATAGTTATGATCAGTACTAGTCATAGAAATGTCATCGTAATGTCCAGTAATTTTGGTAGAACAGATTATTTTATATATTAATATGAGATGGGAATAGGGGAAATAACATTACTTTGAACATAAATCAATAACTTTGCTCACCTTTTTTTTCCCCTACTCTTCCCAATTCCCCATCCCTAAAACTTTCAGCTGAAATGGACACTTTTCCTATTCTGTTCCTGCAATTCCTTCCCCCACCTTATCACCCACCCAACTCCTCCCACTTGACCCCCAACCCAAAAGAAAAGAGGCAAACTGGAGGGAAGAACTGTCTGAAGCAGGTGGATTTCTGCTTGAACAGGTTCATCGTTCTCCATTTTGCATGAAGATAGTTAAAAATGCCTCAAGACAGACTCTGGTCAGAGGAGAGGAGGTTCCAAGATTTAATTGTCCTGAAATTTTCTCTTAGAGGAGTCAAGCATGGAAGGAAGTTATTGAATCCTCACTCAGTCAGGATCAAAATCCACAGCAAAGAAGTCAGCCATACAGTGGTCTGAAAGTCATTCAAGATTAAGGAAGCAGCATACAAGTAGAGGCCAGAAAAACTAGACCAGTGATATGCCAAGGAAGTCTCTATTATGTTATTTTATTTAATTCTGAAAGCAGAAACATCAGCAAGTGGCAGACTAGGAAGCTCTGGGCCTTCATTCTCCCATGGAAACACTAAATAAATAACTAGAACCTGACTGAAATAACTCTATAGGAGCTCTGAAAATCAATGAAAGATCTACAACAATCAAGCAAACAACCAACACAAAACCACATTTGAAATGGTGGGAAATTTCATGCATTTTTAGTTATCCAGGCCCCACTCAGGGGAAGCAGGAGTCTGGTCAGTCTCCAGGTCCCTTTCATGAACTAGGGAGAACAGGGTGGGTCAAATTATCTATTTTCTTATCTGTCTGTGGACTACCTGAGGGTCTAGTCTATGTGTCACACAACCCAGAGCTCAGATAGACAAAAGTGGCTCAGATCTCAAACTAGAAAAAACTGTGGAAAGTAGTGGGCATGACTTGTGAAAACTACAAGGGCACTACAGACCCAAAGATGCCTGGGGGCAAGAGATTTAAGCACAAGAGAATACAATAGAACAGTTAAAGCTCTAAGAAGAAGCAGAGATGAGACTCCTTGTGAAATTAAGACATTTGAAAGCATCCATGTATACTGGGAAATTGGGAAGAAAGCACTCAGACAAGCCCAAAGAAAATGCATCTCAAGAAAATGCCTAAGAAGATTTTCAGTCTTCACCCTGAGCTTATTAGTGAGGTCTTTCCTTCAACATGGAGCCAGTCTGCAAACATTGGGAGAAGTGGATGTTTTGCAAATGCTCAAATTTCTCCAAAAGTTCACAAGGCATACAAAGACACAGTAAATATTGTCCACTTGAAGAATCAAGCTAAACCTTCAGAAACTGCCCCTGAAGAAACACAGGCTTCAGATTTACTAGACAAAAACCTTTTTAAAATGTCTTAAACATGTTGAAACATGTAAAGGAAAACACCAGAAAAGAACTAAAGGGAATCAGGGAAATGATATTTGAACAAAATGAGAATAAAAACAATGAGACAGATATTATATATTTTTAAAAAACACCAAACAGAAATTCTGGATCTGAAAAACAGAATAAATGAATTGAAAAATTCATGATAGGGGTTCAACAGCAGACTCAAATAGGCAGAAGAAAGGATCACTGTATGAAAAGACATATCATTTGAGATAATCAAGCCTGAGAGTGAAAAGAAAACAAAAAAAGATGAAGAAAAGTAAACAGAGACAAAGGACTTATGGGACATCCTCAAGCTAACCAATATACAAGTTGTGGAATTCCAGAAGGAGAAGAAAGGGAAAAAAAGTTTGTTCAAAGAAATAATGGACAAAAACTTCCCAAATTTGAAGAAAAATATTGATATACAAATACAAGAACTTCAATGAACTCCAAGTAGGATAATTTAAGGAGACTACACAAAAATGTATTCTATTTCAAAAGACAATGACAAAGAGAGAACCTTGAAAGCAGCAAGACAAAAACAACTCATCACATAAAAGTGATCCTCAATAAGATTGTTAGCAGATTTCTCAGCAGAAACCTCATATGCCAGAAGGCAACGAGATGACACATTTAAAGTGTTGGGAAAAGAAATGTGAACCAAGAATTTTATATCTGGCAACACTGTCTTTCAAAAGTGAAGGAGAAATTAATATATTTCCAGATGCACAAAAGCTGAGAGAGTTATCACTAGACCAATCCTACAATAAATACTAAAGGGAGTCCTTCAAGTTGAAATGAAAGGATACTAGAGAGTAATTCAAAGCCATTCAAAAATATAAAGTTATCTAGTAGTTAAGTGTACAAATAAACCCTCTTGATATCAAGATCAATGCCAATTTGTAAGTGTGTAATGAAACCACTTGCTGAATGAATATTATCACTACCCAGAGGTTATTTACAGCGTATAATTTAAAATTACAAATCATAGAAAAGTGTTCTTACTTAAAGCTATTCTTCTAAACTCTCATAAACTCCTTAGGAGGCAGAAAATGAGAGTTGGCAAAGCAAAGCTGCTAATGCAAAATAATTCTTACTCTAACACAAAAAATTTCTTAGTAAATGAAACTTGGGCATGCAAGTATAGACATTGATAAAGAAACCCTACATTGTATTCTCCATTTATATGTGATGAAAACACTGAAAATAAAGATGAATTATAATTGCTTTCTTTGAAACAAAAATGCACATAGCCAACAATGAAAGAACTGGATGAAGTTCCAGGAAAAAAAAATGTTCATAGTGTTCTCTTAAAGCTATCAAACAAAAAATGATATTATTTGGAAATGAAATAATCAGAGGAATATATTGGCTTTGGTTTATTTCAACTTCTTCCATATTTTTCCAACTGGTATAGATTCAGAAGAAATTTTTTCAGCCACTGAAAAAATTTTTACAAAAACACACTTGCAACTCAAGGAATGAGACATCTTATCCTGTAAGAGTGATTATTTTTATTAAAAGATCACATAACTATTCATAGTGTCATGAAATTTTCTTTATTTGTATATTTTATGTTATTTATAATAATAATTTGTTATATCATCTAATCTGCTATACTAGAGTAAGAATGTATACAATGCTTGTGGTTTTATGAATACGTTCTACTTAATGCTTTATAATATGTTTATAAATGTAGTTGAAATGTATTACATGCTTTTTTGTTGAGGTTTATTTTTAAAATAAAATATGTAATATATATTTGGATAGGGACCTACATATTTTACATACATAAAATATGTAATAAATATGTAACACATATTTAGGGAAGGATTTTTAGAGAAGATGTTTTGCATGGCTTTTGAAAAATTAGTCACTACACAGCAAGTCAAGAAGAGCAAGAGTTACTCCATGCAAAAGGAACAGAATGAGCAAAGGCATAAAGTGATAAAAAAACAAGATGTCCACAGCTACACTACAAGCTATTTTGTGTTATGAAAGTGGAATGTATGAGGCAAAGAATAGAGAGAAATCAAGAAGAAAAGGCAGCTAGAGAAAAGGATGTGAAAAGCTTTGTATGAGAGGGCTGCAGCTTTATCCTGGGAGGGGCTGCTCTTGCCTCATTTTATTCATGGGAGTAGCAGAATCAAGTACACATTTTATATAAATCACCTTGGCAGCTAAGTGCAGATGAATTTAAGGAAACAAATTAAAAGGAAAGGAAATGAGTTAAAATATTATTCCCGTATCTGAGGCAATAGTATTATATTTTGTTGCCTCAGAGGGTGCATAGGATATATTTCTCCCAAGGAGAATAGAAGCAATTCACCTGGAGAGAAAAGGAATTGAAATTCTCTTTCTAGTTAGTTTAATATCATCTTTCAAAAATTCTCAACTTTTGCCATGCCTTTTATAATATACATAATCAATGAATATAGCAGGCCAGGCATGGCAGCTCATGCCTGTAATCCCAGCACTTTGCGAGGCCAAGGTAGGTGGATCGTCTGAGCTCAGGAGTTTGAGACCACCCTGGGCGACATGGCAAACCCCATCTCTACCAAAATACAAAAAAATTATCTGACTGTGGTGAAGCACGCCAGTGGTCCCAGATACTCTGGAGGTAGGAGGATCATTTGAGCTTGGGAAGCAAAGGTTGCAGTGAGCAGAGATCACACCACTGCACTCCAGCCTGGGTGACAGAGTGAGACTTCATCTCAAATAAATAAATAAATAAATAGCAAATTAATACAGCAGTTCATTTATAAATGTTTATCAATGGAGATACTGACAAACAAAATCTAAAAAAAAAAAAAAAAAAAAAAAAAAAAAAAAATTCCTACTGTTCTGGGTAAGAGTGACACAAGTATGTTCCAGGGCAATGATTTTGCTGATGGAGAAATATAGACAGAATTTTAAAATACCTAGGAGTTTATATCATCAATGTTTGACGGTTGTTTGGACAGAATGGTTAGCGTTATTAAGCATATGCATATGAACATTTCTGTATTAGAAAGCAAAGCTACAGTTAATCTAGGGTTATGAGGTGAGGCAGAGGAAAGCAGCTCTGTGAGAGTGGAATTCAATCAGCGGAAGGCAGAGAGATTCTAGTAGCAAATTAAAAGCAGCTGGTAAAAGATCATGACATGCTTTCTGCTACAAATCAAAAGTACTTTAAAATGTATTGAAACAGAAAAAAATGGTCTTGAACTACACCATAAAGTAGTTAGGTTAGCTAACAGAAAGAACTTTGTTAGTAGTTGCGGTTAAAAGCTGTGTGTTAACAGAGAAGGTCATCATTTCTGTTTGCTGTGGTTTAAAGGTTCATCCTGTGTCCATGCAGGGAACATACCAGAACATCTTCTCTTGGTTTGGTGTTTTTCTCAGCTGTCAAAATGTTTACATGGTGGGTTTAATACCCCCTAAATCAGAATCTTCCTTACTAGGCTTATCACTCATGGACATCTTAATTAATTCTTTGATAATTCAGGCTTATATACCAAAAAAAGTAAAAGATTATAGATACTTAGGAAGAACATATTTTCACTATTGCAGAATAGAGGATTGGATGTTTGGCAGAAATCACACATACCTTTTGATCCAGTTATCAAAAGCCCCAGTTTCTGTAGGAGTTTGGATATGTTTCCTAGCAATATTAAATGCTTTGATATCGTCAGGGTAGAAACTACAGGCTCACTCTGTTGTGACTAGTAGAGGTAGCTGCCTGTGCTATGATTCAGGGCTAACAAAAGTAGTTGCACACCCCAAATACATTTCCCAAGGGTTTCCTCTTACATGAGCAAAAATTCTCGCTACCTAGGATATTTTGGTTAGAAAACAAAAGCAAGGTCCTCGTCTTCTGGAGGTCATTGTTAAACTGTGTGTTACCCTGTAAGTCAACAAAGACCTTGGGAACTGCCTTCATTCTTATCCTTTAACATATGAGCATGGATAACATATTCCAATCAGCCAGTTGTAGCCTTGGAAGACAGAGAGGCACAGCCTTGAGAAGATAAGATATGGGATAGGTAATCCAAGGAAAAGCTTTGCCTCCTGATTCGTAACAGTCACAAGAACAGACCTTGGGAAAGTCACTGTGAACTCTTCACTCAGGTTAACCCAAGCCTATAAAGATTATTAAGATAAACAAGACTTTGTAAAGATATATGTTGATATTATAGAAACTCGACTGAGAACACAGCTTTCTTATACCTTGTTTGTATTTTGAAATAATCCAAGACCATGCTAATTCATTTTAATATTATTTTAGTAGGATAGCAACGTATATTAAGCACCTAGAGGGCAATGTCCAGTATAGGGGTTAATTTAATTTTCCTAAAAGTTGTAATTCTGAAACGCTATTTAAATAAATTTGTATTTGCTAAATTTGAATCGTTCACTATACTTATGGGAGAACTTGCAATGTATAGAAATAGCACTGATTTTCTATGATGTGTATTAACTCTTGACACTATGTACAGGTGGTTAATTATGCATACAAAACTAAATTCACAGCCCTTTCTCACTATATCTACACAAAAGTCATTGTGCAGATGAGAAAATTAAGGCTCAAGAAGGTTAAAAGTAACATGGCCAAGGTATCACTTGAGATGCAGCACACCTGGGATTTAAACCTATGTTTGAGTGTTCAAAGATCATTCTTGGATCCATTATGGAATCATTAATTTTGTACATATTACCTGACATGTATTGAAGGCATTTATTATTTATTTTATTTTACATTATTTTGAGACGGAGTCTCACTCTGTTGCCCAGGCTGGAGTGCAGTGGCCTGATCTTGACTCACTGCAACCTTTGCCTCTCGAGTTCAAGTGATTCTCCTGCCTCAGCCTCCCTAGTAGCTGGAATTACAGGTGCCCACCATTGCGCCTGGCTAATTTTTGTATTTTTAGTAGAGATGGGGTTTCACCATATTGGCCAGGCTGGTCTCAAACTCCCGACTTCAGGTGATCCACCCGTCTTGGCCTCCCAAAGTGCTGGGATTACAGGCATAAGCCACCACGCTTGGCTGGAGACATTTAATGTCAGAGATGAAAGTACAAAAATTGATACAAATTGGAGCTGGCTACTACCTTCAGAGAGAGAACAGGTTAATCAGAGAATTAGTATATACAAACACATAGAAGTATTAAATAAATAAGCATATGCAAATATATAAATTATAAGTCTGAATTGAGCATATAAAAGGGTACATGATTATATTAAGAAATGTGACAAGTTCATCTTCCTTCTTCTGTAAATGTATAGGTCCTTCCACCAAAGACACTACAGGCATATTCTGTTCCGTACAAGGGCACGGATTCCTGGACATAAGGGCATGGAGTAGAATAGCACCATATTGGACATCTTTTCTGAATGGAGCTGCATTTCCAATATGTTAACCTAATACCAACTGTGTCAGCACACACTTTTTTGAGAAGCAGATGCCAAACCAGGATTTGACATGTGGGATCTGGGGACTTAACCTTTTCTATGGGCAAAGGGAAGGGAACAGGAGCAGGCAGAAACAGCTTTCAGATCACAAGTTTATACCTGTAAGAAGATACAGAAAAAAAAGATTTGGGAAGGAAGGACTTCAGACCATGACGCAGTTCTGAGAAATCCTCCGTCAGGCTAAAGGGAGGAGTCATGAGTCTTACAGAAGCAGGCTGACACTAGTTCCCTCACCATCTTAGGCATTCGGGGAGCAGTCAAGGGAAGTGTGGCCTGGAAGTTCACAGTGGAACCAGCTGGGCTGCTAGACATCTGCTCCATGAAGTAGGTTCTCCTGAAAGAGATCTGAACTGTGCATCTCCATGGCTGTCACATCTAAAATCAACATGGCCAGGCATGGTGGTGCATACCTGTAGTCTCAGGTACTAGGGTGGATGAGGGGAGAAGACAGATTCAGCCCAGGAATACAAGGCTACCATGAGCCATGATTTTGCCTCTGCACTCCAGCCTAGGCAACACAGAGAGACATCATCTCTTAAATAAATAAATAAACAATAAAATAAAATCAACATGCAACAAGGGTGTGTGGATTGATACCTTTACAATGTCTTAGCACAGTTTATAGTTCCCCTAATGGGAAGTGAGTAGGCCTACACCATGATCCTCCCATCCATCTGAGGCTAGATCTCTTGATCTGCTTTAATGTCTGATGTATGTTTTAACCATTAAAAGGATCTTGTGTTCGTTTGTCCTTTCGAAACAAATAAAACTCTTTGTTGGAAATCAAAAGATCTTGGGTGGCAAAATTGGATATTAGTGGCATAACAAGAGGCCATGAGGAAATAAACAAAGGAAAGCAAATGCTATGGGAGGCTAGTGCTCACTGGCCGAGAGAGTAATTGAGTATTTTATTGGCTGACTCATACCTTAAGAAATTACCTTGTTCAGTACTAATCGAGGTTTGCCTGGTGTCTTATCAACACATTATCATATGCAACAGCAAACCTTCATTGATCGCCTATTGATTACACAGCTTTTTTCCTAGACCTGTGAATTAGAAAAAGTCACCATCCTAAATACTATTAAAAATAACCACTCACCCTTGTAAAGAGATTTGAAATTTATAGTGCATATTTATATATGTTATTTTCAATATGTGAAACTGGTAAAACTGGATATATGCATAAGATACTTGTATTCTAGCTAAATTTTGATGAATACTCTAGGTCAGACAATGTGTTCAGTGTGTTACAAGGATTATATCTAACCAACACAGCAGCCCCATGAAGTACCATTATTTCCCCATTTTACAGTTGAGGAAACTGATAATTAATCAAATTAAGCAACTCACCCAATCTCACATAGCTAGCAAGGGAAGGAGGAGGAAACTGAATCAAGATTTTATGGCTACAAAGTGATTGTATAGCTACAAAGTGACTGCTTATAGCCAACCTTCCTCCACCTTAAGTGATGTCTAAGAATAAAGGCTAGTAGATGGCACATACTGAGTGATTTCTTCAAGTAATTAAATGCACCAGGAATTCGGAGAAATAATACTGGGTCCCTTCATTCTTGTAGAAACCCAATAATAGTTGTTGAATTAACGACCAAACAAAGGGAAAGGTTAAATGCATTCATAACGATGTTAAGTTAGTAAAATCACAGATATGATGACAGAGATTTTTCTCAGTCTATGGGTCAGCTTAACCAAAAGGCAGGAGAAGGAATGCCATGAATTCCATGAGAATATAAATTATAAATGGAGGAAATTATTTGACAAACTAGACAGCCTAGTACTCAGCTACCATTTACTTAATAATTTCTAATTGTCATACACTGTAGTAAACTATATATATAATTTTAAATATTTCTCAAAACCCATAATCTGAGGTTTATTGTTCCATGAAACATACATGAAATACTCAGAGAAGTTAAGTAACTTGCCCCAGGTCAAAGAGCAAATAAGTTGCTCAGTCAAAATTCAATTTCAAACTAAAACTATGTCTCTTTTTACTGTATGGCAGTACCAAATTTCCAAAGAATTTGTGAGTTCTCAATGACTATATAGAGTAGCCAGTCAATGTCCACACTGGACCATTTAGTAAAGAACACAGAACTTTTAAAGAGAAATGGATTCTGGAAGTTACTCAGGTGGCTGTCATGTTTCAGTCTAAGACACCCTCACAATTATGATATACCAGTAGTTGCTACCGTATAACAAAATTCAAGATTAATCAAATTTAACCTTGGAAAATATTACTTAAATCAATAGGAATGTCATCAAAGTCATGTTTTTCCTTTAATTAACTTCCTCCCCAAATAAGAAATAATGTTAGGTGTCATGAAATATTTGGTAAGATGTCCCTGAAAATATCACCAGAGTTTGTACACACTAATTCTGGACAAAACTGAAGAACTGTACAATCTTTAGACATGATGTGCCAATTGTTCTCATTTGCCGACCTTGGTTTTATTGAAGTATGATTAAATATACTTAGTGAATTCAATTCAACAAATATATATTGAGCACTTACTACATAAAATCTATCATTAGGACAGGCGCGGTGGCTCATGACTGTAATCCCAGCACTTTGGGAGGCCGAGGCAAGTGGACCACAAGGTCAAGAGATCGAGACCATCCTTGCCAACATGGTGAAACCCCATTTCTACTAAAAATACAAAAATTATCTGGGCATGATGGCATGTGCCTGTAGTCCCAGCTCCTCAGGAGGTTGAGGGTGGAGAATGGCTTGAACCAGGGAGGTGGAGGTTGCAGTGATCCGAGATTGCGCCACTGCACTCCAGCCTAGCAACAGAATGAGGTACCATCTCAAAAAAAAAAAAAAAAAAAAAAAAAAAAATTGTATCATCAACTACCCTGGAGGCAAGGAAAGGGTTCAAAGTCTAATGTCTAATATGGTATAGCATCTGACCTCAGGGAACTTTGTAATTTTATAGCGGAGAAAAGCTGTCTACAAATGGATACAAAAGAATGCAGAATTTGAAAAGTTCCAAAACAGTAGTACACAGAATGCATTATAAGAACAAATAAGCATTCTCAACTCATGTAAGAGATATTACTTCTAACTGTAGAAAATATAGAAAGTTTCAGGGGTTTCAAACCCAACTCCTGGCACCAAAGCTGTATAAGTTATCTATTATTATGCAACAAATAACTCCAAACTTTTAGTGGCTTTAACATACATCATATTATCCACTTCTGTCACATGCATATCCAGGTGCAGCTTAGCTGGATGCCTCTGCCTAAGACTTCCCACAGCGTTGCAGGGTCTTCTGAAGGTGCTACCGGGGAAGGATCCACTTTTAAGTCCCTCATATGTTGGCTGGCAGGATTCAATTATCCTCAAGTTGTTGGTTTGAGGGCCTTAGTTTCTCATTGGCCATTGGCTTGAAGCTTCCCTCAGTTGCTGGCCAAGTAGGCCTTTCTGAAGGATGGCTCTCAACATGGCAGCTGGCTTCCCTCAGAGAGAAAGAAGAAGAAAGTGCGCATGAACAAGATCTAAGTCATAGTCTTTATGGCATCTAATCTCAGGAGTGACATCCATCCCTTTGGCCACAGTATGTATGGCATATATTAGGAAGGAGCACTCTGTACAGCCCACAAAGAGCAGGGATTACACAAGGTATGAATACCAAGAGGTAAGATCACTGAGGCCATCTCAGAGGCCACGCCCCACAGTTTGCCTTGAAGGGTAGGTAGAATATCAGCTGATAGAAATACAAAGAGTTGGAGGGTGCAGGTTTCAGGTAAAGAATAAGCCTATATGCAGAGGTGAGGAAAGAAACATAGAGGTTTGCTTGAGAAGAGCAAGAAGTTACTCCAGCCTGGTGGAAACATGAATGCATAACAAATATCAGAAAACAAGTCTTTGAAGTAGGTCAGGTTTCAACAACATTATGCTGACAAGTTAGAGCTTTATTATTTTAGATTTGGTGAACTGTCGATTTTTCTAACATAACACTAACAGGAACAGAAATGTACTTCAAGCTAATTGACCTGAAAGTCCTCTGAAAGGTGGACTTGAAGTGTGAGAGTTTGTGCAGGCAGAATCCTTTAAGGGAGCGATCCTAAAAGACAGCTACTATTAGGACCCGAAGCAGAGCGGCAGCAGTGGGAGGGGGAAGAAAGGGGTCAACTGTAATAGCGTATTTTATGCCTTACTGTGCGTTCCTATAAATGAAATTTTTTCAACTTCTGATTCTCAAAATACCTAATATTATATGGATTTTCAAAGGTTTTTCATTTTCTATTATTCTTTCCCCTAACTCTTTCATGCCCTGCTTCAGGGCAACTGTTACCTATTGAATGTCATGCTAGCAAAAACATTTGATCTGAACCTTGCCCATTTGCCCCTGCTGCCTCAAAGCAGGAAACACATGACCTGTCTTTGATCACACTTTTTTCCTAAAATGAAAACATCCTCCAATATGTGATTCTTATAAAAGGTGAGTGTTAAAATTCGGGGATAAACCACATTTAAGCCCTGGGACTCAGTTAAAGTTAATGAAAACATATCAGGATAAGAGAAGCTGTTGCAAGGTTTGGGTGCTATTTAATTCTTTTTCAAACATCAGAAAACCTGCCAGCCTCAATATAGACAAAAGCTGGAATGAGTGCTCAATTAGTAGCAGTTTCTCAGCATTTTGTCCAATTACCTAATAAAGAAAACGAGAACCTCGGTACATAAATTTGTTCCATTATGGAAGCAACCTTCGGTGAGTTAGCCAGTCAGCTTTATTATTCAAATCATCAATGTGATGCTTGTAAGATGAAACAAAGGCAGCTCTTTAATGATAAATATTACAATACAGCTACTTTTCACATGTCTCCACACACACACATTGCGAACCATTCCTTGCAGTATAAACAAGACAACCAGTGACAATTCAGATAGAAGAAAAATAGAGACAGCCCAAAACAGAACAGATTATCCAGTTAGCACTCTGACATTATTGCTGCTTTTAGGGAACAGCTGACTTTAGTCATCAGTTTCCATCATCTGTTCTATTTCTTTTGCAGACACTTGCTATAGAACTTTTCACAAAAGATGCTGGGTAAAAATCAGAAATAGATAAGTCTGGGAAACAATCCTTCAAATTAGCTCCCTCTCTCGCTTTAATTGCAAGAAGGGATATAGTTCTTAGGAGGGTATGTCCTTTGACAGATTACTCAGCAGCAGAGAGGTGGGACTCTCAGGTATCAACAAGGTCACTGCCAGATTCACCACAGCCTGAGTATCCAGGAGTGCTACAGGCTCAGAGCAAGAGAATAAAGACCCAGGAACGGCTTAAGAGATAAGCTGCTGGAACTGAAGTCAGGGTCAGGGCTTCTGGAAACGTAAAAGCTGACACATATCACCAAAAGTATTACAGCTAGCACTACTCACATATGTTTTTGTACTGTTCTTCTTACATTTGGACACATATTTTTTACTCTTGAACACAAAGAATAGGTTGTACATATTCCGACAGCATCCTGCAGCCAGATTTGCCTGAACTGGACAAACACCTTCTACCAAACTCCTATCACCTATGCAGACCCCAACTTCTACACTGCTACTCATCTTGCTCTAATTCTCCTTAATTTGTGCCCATTAGTCCACCATATTCTAGACATTACAATAAACATCATGGTCATAAGACATCTACTTTTAGTAGTGTCTGGTAGACCTTCTTCTTAATTACAAATGGCATATGACTTTTCCTAAGATCCTTGATATCTACTGTATGCCTGGCCTTAGCTCTCCTTATACCAACATTTTTAGATATCTCACTTCTTTTACTTACAAAGCCTCCCTAAGCACATTCCAAGTAACACTATCCTGAGCGACTCAACAAACACCACCAAAATGACACAGTCTCTGAAACTGTACTATCTTTTCTTAATCTCACAATTCATCAAGGAGTGATCCAGTGACAGTAAAACAGTCATCCAGCTTAAATAAGGCTACCTTATCTTCAACTGCTCAAGTAGCATGATTTAAGCAATCATACCCACAAATTACCTGACATCATAGAGTCTTATTTTCTCCCACACTATCCAAATGAACATGGGAAACTATTTGTAAACGTTTTCAAGATGTGGCATGATTTCCCTAGATTTCAGAGAAAGCCCACACCCTAGCACAATGGAAGTCCATGAAAGACATAAGTGATTTAATCTCAGCTATTTTCAAGTGAAGGAAAATACCTTGTGGACTCCTTACCCCCATTCTATAAAGTGCATACTAGATATATTATTTTTATGTAGTCTATGAATGTGGTCATCTTAAGAGATAAAATGCAGAAGGGTAAGACGGATTGGCCACCATGCTTGTCTCTGACCTGTCATCATGCAGACTTTCTTAGAAAGCAGATGACCCATTGTTTGTGAGCCACACTTCTTCTTCATAGCTGGTATCCTCCTTTGAAATATTGTCATGTTTTATGGTTTGGCTGTGTCCCCACTCAAATCTCATCTTGAACTGTAGTTTCCATAATCCCCCACGTGTCAAGGGAGGGACCCAGTGGAAGGTAATTAATCATGGGGGCGGTTACCCCCATCCTGCTGTTCTCATGATAGGGAGTGAGTTCTCATGAGATCTGATGATTTTATAAGGGGCCTTTTCCCCTTTTCAGCACTTCCTTCTCTTGCTGTCTTGTGAAGAAGGATGTGTTTGCTTCCCTTTCTACCATGATTGTAAGTTTCCTGAGGTCTTCTCAGTCATGTGGAACTGTGAGTCAATCAAACCTCTTTTCTTTATAACTTACCCAGTCTCAGGTATCTCATCATAACAGCATGAGAACAGAATAATACCTCAGGTAATTCTATTTTCCAGCAAAGTAGATGAAATAATAAGAATAGTGACTCACACATGAAGGATTTTCGTCAAGGGCAATCATCTTAACAAGCATTTTTTTTTTTTTTTTTTTTCAAAATTAGCTGATCTGCAGTTCTATTAAAACACCATGACTCTCGCCCTGCTCTCTTCACCCCAAAAGAAGGAAAGTAAAGATAGATTCCCATTAGAGAAAAAGTTTAAAAGGCTAAAAAAGTCCAGGCAAAATTCTCCAATATTCTAAAGTGACACAAAGGTGCCAACATACGTTTGGTCCTCGCTACATACCAATGTAACATTGCAATTTCACTAATTATCCTGACACTTCTAATATAGACAATTATTTCAAAATATTTTTCAGAAAGGAGGCATTTAATGAAGCTTCTTTGCATAGCTCCCCAGTTAGAAGAGGACCTGCTAGAAATGGATTATTTTTAATCGAATGACAATTGATAGTTGCAAACTGGTCACAGGTAGGTGTCCTCTTTTTATAATAAGAAATACTCTATAGGCATAAATGAATTTCAATCACTTTTTCATTATAGTTTAACGTTTTAAGTTAGTTTGGCATGTAATAATGCCTAAATTTTTGTGCTAATACATACTGTGAACATCATCCATGAAGACCAGCACAGAGGGCCACTTATACTGTTCCCTAGAAGAGTGACCATTTTTGACATTTTTTCTCACTTACTAAAATAACATATTACTTATTTATAATAATATTAGCTCATATATATGGAGGGTCTATAATGTACCAGGATCTTTAGATGTGTTCTCTCTAATTCTCAAAAGGTGGTATTGTCCCTAATTTTACAGATGAGAAAGTGGAAGCTAAAGAGCATTGCTTTCCAGACCCAGATCTATGAAAACACAAAGCTCACACTCCACCTATTTCCCTCTGCTTACATGAAGAACATTTTAAAAAGTCCATTAGACCTTTAAAGAAAGGAAAATAGGATGGTGCCAAAGATTACATTTCCCCAGGCTTATCTACAGAGAACTTCAGAGTTCACCATAGTTTTTTTTTTTTTTTTTAATATCTTTGGCCAACTTGAGCTCAATCGAATTCTGTGCAGCAAACAGGTGAGAACATCAACATAGACATAAATATAAACATTTCAACACATATGTCTGGAAATAAATTTGAAGAAGTACTAAATAACTGAACAGCCAATGTGATAGCATCAAAAATCAAAATCTGAGTTTCAAGTGCATAATAAGTATTCAGGACTGTGCTAGGCATTATGGCAATTAAAAACAGATGTAGACATCACAATGTGAAACTGGTAACAGACACGGGCACAAAAGTAAAAGGACATAGAGACACATGAGCAACTTTATCTTGAGCAAATACAATATTTTTGAGGGTACAATGACCCACAGGACACAGGACTTTGTGTATTACTGATGGATGCAGTGTGAATTGTGGATGCTGCATACTTAAACTTGGTTGAGCCCATTTAAAACAACAACAATAACACATTCTTTCCAGGTATGTGGGAATGATTTGGTGAGTGGGGCAGGGGGTGATTTTCCAGAGTTCTTCAAATGATGGGAGAGGTACACTGTGGAAGACTGGAAAGGGATTCAGGTAGAAAGTGCAGTCTGAAGGAAGATGCAGGCGGGAGTTAGAGTGTATTGAACAAAGTGGGTGGTGAGGAAGTCTGCCTGTTAAGAAGTGGAGGAGGCATTTATTATAAGCAAAGGATATGTCAAAATTACCCTTTTTAAATAGCTGAATTAATGTTTAAACTCATAAAGGATCCAATTTACTGAAAATTATCGAGTCCCTTATGGAAAACCAATAGTGATTACAAATTAGAGAGCTGTTGTTCTATAGCTTGGGACTTATATGCCATATGTGTTTATCTTTTTCACTAGCCTACTTACATGCGATACTACTACAGCAGCTTTCAAGATGAACATTTGACAAGTCAGCTCACCGCCGACTGACACCTCCATTTCAGCTGGCCTGACATATATAGAAAGAAACTGAATGTTTATTCGTGTGCTTTCCGGATTTGACATATGTGCTATATAAGAGTCGCCAAAGGAAACTTTAGAAAAGAAATTAAGGAGTGTACATGTCAGTTTATTAATCAAAGTTTACCTGCTTCACATTACACAGAGACAAAGTAAGCTGGCTACTATGGTGCTTCAAAAACATCTGCTAACAAAGTCAGAAGTAATGATAAACAAACGAGTTCCCTTTGTGGTTGATTTTCATCCAGCTGCATTTAATTATAATAGCACTATCAAAGAAAGCTCCCCATTAGCTGCTAATTCAGAATGACTTCAGAAGAAACTCCCAAAGCTTCCAGTGATATTCCTCCAACTCCAACAACTTCCTAATCTCTGCCAATGTTTATGGAGAGCCATATTAAAGAACTTTGGTTATCAGTCCTAGCTTATGGACTGCCAAAGTGGTATTTGTTGTTTTTTCTAAAGACTACATTTGTAATAATGTGACCAATTAATTTTTTTAAATGCCAAAATTTATAACTTTAGAATTAGATAATAAAATGCCTCAAAAAGGTAAGGAGAAGTCTTATTTTAATGCATAGTACAAGTAAAATGCAAGTCCAGTCATGTAATTAATCAGTTTACATTCACCATAGCTAGAAATAAAGTGGCACTCGATTTTTCAAATTCAGGCTGATTAGTTTTCAAATAAACAAATAACCAAAGCCTCTCGGAAGAACACTCTTTCCACCCAATTCAATAATGAATCACTATAAACCATCCTTTTGATTGATCAGCACTGATTCTTACAAATTGCCAGGTATACATTCTTCCATTGACAGTCTCAACACCTCAATAAAATTCTGTAGCACCTCCTTTTTTTCATGCTCTCTCAAATAGAAGTATGAATGATTCCTCACTCAAATTTGGCTTCTACCTGGCCAGGAAGCAACCATGAAATCAAAAGCTCACACGTGCAAATCATACTTAGCTGTATGTGTGCCTTTGTTGAACCAACCTGGGAGCACACTATACCTCTTTTATTTGTCTTTGGGTGAGCTGAGGAAGTGCAAGTTAAAGAGGAGATGGATAACCTGGAAAAGTACATATGTTAGTTTGGTACTAAATTCTGTATTAAAGAACAAAAAACCAACAAGCCAAAAGTAGAGAAGTTTCACTAAGACAATAACGAATGCAAAGTCACCCAGATTGAGAATGGTAAGCATTTGCCAGTATTGAATCTGACCAACCTCTGAGGACCCATCTCATAATATATTTTCCCAACATCTACATGAAATAAGTTCATGAAATAAGTTCATGTAGATATTGGGAGAGGCACATGAGATTGGAGTGATATGGTTTGGCTCTGTGTCCCCACCCAAATCTCATCTTAAATTATACTCCCACAATTTCCATGTGTTGTGGGAGGTTCCTGGTGGGAGATAATTGAATAATGGGAGCAGTTTCTCCCATACTGTTCTCATGGTAGTGAATAAGTCTCATGAGATCTGATAGTTTTATTAGAGGACACCCCTTTCACTTGGCACTCATTCTCTCTCTTTGCCTGCTGCCATCCATGTAAAACATGACTTGCTCCTCCTTGCCTTCCACCATAATCGTGATGCCTTCCCAGCCATGTGAAACTGTAAGTCCATTAAACCTATTTTTCTTCCCAGTCTCAAGTATGTCTTTATCAGCAGCATGAAAATGGACTAATACAGCAAATTGGTACCAGTAGAGTGGGGTGCTACTGAAAAGGTACTCAAAAATGTGGAAGCAACTTTGGAACTGGGTAACAGGCAGGGGCTGGAACAGTTTGGAGGGCTCAGAAGTCAGGAAAATATGGGAAAGTTTGGAACTTCCTAGAGACTTGTTGAATGGCTTTGCCCAAAATGCTGACAGCAATATGGACAATAAGGTCCAGATCGAGGTGGTCTCAGATGGAGATGAGGAACTTGTTAGGAACTGGAGCAAAGGTGACTCTTGTTATGTTTTAGCAAAGAAACTGGTGACATTTTGCCCCTTCCCTAGATATTTGTGGAACTTTGAACCTGAGAGAGATGATTTACGGTATCTAGCAGAAGAAATTTCTAAGCAGCAAAGCATTCAAGAGGTGACTTGGGTGCTGTTAAAGGCATTCAGTTTTATAAGAGAAGAAGAGCATAAAAGTTTGGAAAATTTGCAGTCTGACAATGTGATAGAAAAGAAAATCCAATTTTTTGAGGAGAAATCCAACTGGCTGCAGAAATTTGCATAAGTAACAAGGAGCCAAATGTTAATCCCCAAGACAATGGGGAGAATGTCTCCAGGGCATGTCAGAGGTCTTCATGGCAGTCCCTCTCATCACAGGCCCGGAGGCCTAGGAGGACAAAATGGTTTCATGGGCCAGGCCCAGGGTCCCCGTGCTGTGTGCAGCCTAGGGATTTGGTGTCCCGTGTCCTGGCCACTCCAGCTGTGTCTAAAAGGGTCAACATAGAGCTCAGGCTGTGGCTTCAGAGGGTACAAGCCCCAAGCCTTGGTAGCTTCCACGTGATGTTGAGCTTGTGAGTGCACAGAAGTCAAAAATTGGGGTTTGGGAACCTCCTAGATTTCAGAGGTTGTATGGAAACACCTGGATGCCCAGGCAGATCTTTGCTGCAGGGGTGGGGCCCTCATGGAGAACCTCTGCTAGAGGAGTGCAGAAGGGTAATGTGGGCTTGGAGCCCCCACACAGAGTCCCTACTGGGGCACTGCCTAGTGGAGCTGTGAGAAGAGGGCCACCATCTTTCTGACCCCAGAATGATAGATACATTAACTGCTTGCACTGTATGCGCGAAAAAGCCGTAGACACTCAATGCTAGCCTGTGAAAGCAGCTGGGAGGAAGCTGTACCCTGCAAAGCCACAGAGGTAGAGCTGGCCAAGACCATGGGAACCTACCTCTTGTATCAGCATGTCCCAGATGTGAGACATGGAGTCAAAGGAGATCATTTTGGAGCTTTAAGATTTGACTGCCCTGCTGGATTTTGGACTTGCATGAGACCCTGTAGCCCCTTTGTTTTGGCTAATTTCTCCCATTTTGAATGGTTATATTTATCCAAAACCCATACCCTCATTATATCTAGGAAGTAACTAAATTGCTTTTGTTTTTACAGGCTCATAAGCAAAAGGAATTTGCCTTGTCTCATATGAGACTTTGAACTGTGGACTTTTGAGTTAATGCTAAAATGAGTTGGGACTTTGGGGGACTGCTGGGAAGGCATGACTGTGTTTTGAAATGTGAGGAAATGAGATTTGGAAGGGGCGAGGGGCAGAAAGAAATGGTTTGGCTCTATGTCCCCACCCAAATCTCATCTTGAATTGTACTCCCACAACGCCCATGAGTTGTGGGGGGGACCCAACAAGAGATAATTGAATCATGGGGGCAGTTTATCCCATAATGTTCTTGTGGTAGGTAGTGGTGAATAAAGTCTCAGGAGATCTGATGATTTTATAGAGGGAAACCCCTTTCACTTGGCACTCATCCTCTCTCTTTCCCAGCTGCTCCATGTAAGATGTGACTTGCTCCTCCTTGCCTTCCACCACGATTGTGAAGCCTCCTCAGCTATGTGGAACTGTAAGTCCATTAAACTTCTTTCTTTTGTAAATTGCCCAGTCTCAGGTATGTCTTTATCAGCAGCATGAAAACAGACCAATACAGAGAGAATGAAAGAAGCTTTTGCCTACTGAAAATATTGATATCTTTGTAACGTTTTGCTTATGTTTGTTCCTCTCTTTGTTTTTCAAGGAAGAACAAAATATCTCTACATGAAACTAATTTTTTAGCTTCCTAACTTCTATTCTCAATCCTCAAGGAGACAGACGTGTTTATGAGGACTGCTCAACTTGTCATAAGGGAAAATATAAGTAAGTGAAGATACCATTGATTTTAGGCACGTTTTGTGCAAACTTACTTTCAGTCATCCATCAGGGTGAGCATATGACATTAATTTCACCCTTGGCACAAAGATCAAATGATGTTGCCAGTGTTATTTTTCTGTTTATGATAATACTTGTGATAACTTGAACACCCTCCTCCAATTGGCTTGAAAACAAGTATTATTCTTCTGTGTTTGGTTTCATAAAGCTGGGATCTATCCTGTTTCAAAAATAACGTGAAGGAAGAAGCATGGTCTTTGGTAGTACTCAATCAAAACTAGGATTTTCCAAATGGTTGCTTTGGGAGAAGTGCATTAATGTCCATGTTCATTCTTCTGCTCTAAAGATTCTAAAATTCTTCTCCCTGAAAACCTGAGCAAATGGAGGCATGGGCCCATCTTTTCAAATCAGACTTTTACTCACATTATTTGCCCTTTCTTTTGAATAATGAGGTGTTTTACAGTGGAATAAACATTTTGGAGCATGGAAGGCCCTGTGTAAAAAATCTTATTACCTTCCAATATAAAAGTCCTTGAGAGTAAGCTAGGAGGTCACTTCAGTTTCTCTAATGACCAACCACAGTGTCTTAACTTTAAATAATATTTGCTCATTTTCTCCTCTATATTGTAGATCTACACACAGTTGTTGGCTGTTCTTATAGCTTATATGAATCCTTGAGAATGCATATATACTCATAAGGCATATATGTTTCCATTTTTGAACACTAAGTCTCTAAGGTTTCAGCATTATATAAATACATAGCTAAAAGGAAAAGAAAAGTTTACAAAATGCTCAGGAAGTTTCAGCAGGCAAACTGAACCCTAGAATATATGGTAGTATAGTTATTTACAAATCCAGAATGGTGAGTGGGCCAACTTATGTCCTGAACCTTTCCATGCCTTGGGTTCTATATCTTTAGGCCTTACACTTGCCTTAATCTTCTTCTTTTAAAAAAAAAAAATTAACTGAGAAAATGCATTGAGAAGTATATTTTCCTCTCTGCAGGTAAGAACATTTCCATTGCAAAATATAGAATCCAAATACTTTTTACATTTCAATTCTCTACAACCATTTGGGAAAAATGTTTACTGATTTTAAAAATAATTGAAGCCCACTCATCTAGTTCAACACTTTCATTTTCCAGGAAAAAAAGAAAACTCAAAGAAGTTTAGGACTTGCCTAAATTCAACACTTACAAGATTAGAACATGAAAAAGACTAGTATGTCTTCTGCCTGCAAGTTCAATACTATCTGTTTTATGGTAGTTCCAAAAGAAAAAATAATGATAATTTCTTATGTATAATCCCACCAGTTATTTTACTACTACCTATCATCTCATCTTCCCCTGGAGAGCATCAAATGTTCTGCTCCTCTTGTAAACTATTTTTTGGCTTCATAGCATTCTACGTCTTTCTAGTCAAGACTTTTGTAGATGTCACAAAATCATAGGGTTGTAAGTTGCTCTCAGAAAGTAGAGATCAACTTATTTACTTTATTTGGCATGTTGCTTATCACATCAATATGTAAATGTGGTTGTTTAAAAATATCACTTATTGATGTTAACTTCATCTGCAACTTCCTTTGCAACTTAAAAGTCAGGCTTGTATCAGTCTGTTCTTATGCTGCTAATAAAGACATACCTGAGACTAAGTAATTTATAAAGGAAAGAGATTTAATTGACTCATAGTCTGGCATGGCTGGGGAGGCCTCAGAAAACTGACAATTATTGCAGAAGGGGAAGCAAACACATCTTTCTTCACATGGCAGCAGGAAGGAGAAGTATGAGCAAAAAGGGGAAAAGGCCCTTACAAAACCATCAGATCGCCTAAGAACTCACTCACTATCATGAGAACAGCATGGAGGTAACCACCCACATGATTCAATTACCTCCCACCAGGTCTCACCCATGACACATGGGGATTGCGGGAACTACAATTCAAGTTGAGATTTGGGTGGTGACACAAAGGCTAACCATATCATTCCACCCCTGGCCCCTCCCAAATCGCATGTCCTCACATTTTTCAAAACACAATGATGCCTTTGCAACCATCCTCCAAAGTCTTAATTCATTCCAGCATTAACCCAAAAGTTCAAGTTCAAAGTCTCATCTATGACAAGGCAAGTCCCTTCCGTCTATGAGCCTATAAAATCAAAAGCAAGCTGGTTACTTCCTAGATACAATGGGAGCACGGGCATGGGGTAAATACACCTGTTTTAAATGGAGAAATTGGCCCAAAAAGGGAGACTACAGGCCCCATGCAAGAAATTCAACAAGGCAGTAATCTTAAAGCTGTAAAATAATATTCTTTGACTCCATGTCTCATATCCAGGTTACGTTGCTCTAAGAGGTGGGCACCCACACCCTTAGGCAGCTCAGCCCCTGTGGCTGTGGCTTTTTAGGGTACAGATCCCCTCCCACCTGCCTTTGTGGGCTGGCATTGAGTGCGTCTGGCTTTTCCAGGTGCATGGAGCAAACTATCAGTGGATCTACCATTCTGGGGTCTGGAGGACAGTGGCCATTTTCTCACAGCTCCACTAGACAGTGTCCCAAGAAAGCTCTGTGTGGAGCTCTGACCCCACATTTCCCTTCAGCACTGCCCTAGCAGAGGTTATCCAAGAAGGATCTGCCCCTAAAGCATACTTCTGTCTGGACATCCAGGCATTTCCATATATCCTCTAAGATCTAGGCAAAGGTTTCCAAACATCAATTCTTGACTTCTTTGCCCCTGTAGGCCCAGTACCACGTGTAAGCTGCCAAGGCTTGGGGCTTGCTCCCTCTGAAGCAATGGCCTGAGCTGTATATTGGCCCCTTTTAGCCACAGCTGGAGCTGAAGCAGCTGGGATGCAGGGCACCTTGTCCCAAGGCCACGTAGAGCAGGGGGGCCCTCAGCCCAGCTCAGAAAACCATTTTTCCCTCCTAGGCCTCCAGGCCTGTGATGGGAGGGGCTGCCGTGCAGGCCTCTGACATGCCCTGGAGACACTCCCTGCATTGTCTTGGTGATTAACATTTGGCTCCTTGTTACTTATGCAAATTTCTATAGCAGGCTTGAATTTCTCCCAGAAAATGGGAATTTCTTTTCTATCACATGATCAGGCTGCAAATTTTCCAAACTTTCATGCTCTGCTTCATCTTGAATGCTTTGCCACTTTGAAATTTCTTCTACCAGGTAGCCTAAATCATCTCTCTCAAGTACAAAGTTCCACATATCTCTAGGGCAGGGGCAAAATAACACCAGTCTCTGTATAGCAAGAGTGACTTTTATTCCAGTTCCCAACAAGTTCCTTATCTCCATCTGAGGCCACTTCAGCCTGGACATTATTGTCCGTATCACTATTAGCATTTTGGTCAAAGCCATTTAATAAGTCTTTGGGAAGTTCCAAATTTTCTTACATCTTCCTGTCTCTGAGCCCTCCAAGTCTCTAGGAAGTTTTAAACTTTCCCACATTTTCCTATCTTCTTCTGAGCCCTCCAAACTGTTTCAACCTCTGCCTGTTTCCCAGTTCCAAAGTTGCTTTCACATTCTAGGACAGCAGCACCCCACTATCTGGTACCAATTTACTGTATTTGTCTGCTCTCACGCTGCTAATAAAGACATACCTGAGACTTGGTAATTTGTAAAGGAAAGAGATTTAATTGACTCACAGTTCAGCATGGCTGGGGCAGGTTCAGGAAACTTAAAAACATGCCAGAAGGGGAAGCAAGGAATCTTTCAAGTGGTGGCAGGAAGGAGAAGAATGAGCAAAAGGGGAAAAGTGCTTTATAAATCCATCAGATCCCCTGAGAACTCATTCACTATCATGAGAATAGCATGGAGATAACCACCACAATCATTCAATTATCTCCACCTGGTCCTGCCCTTGACACATGGGGATTATGGGAACTACAATTCACGATGAGATTTTAGTGGGGACACAGCCAAACCTTATTAAGGCTCAAATTTATTCTAAGTTGTGAATTTACTTTCACAGCAATATTCATCTAACAAATACTTCCTAAATATGTCCTATGTATAAATAACTGATATCTTGCCTGATTTTCACATTCAGTATTGGCAGATAGAGGGACACAATTATATGTAAGTGAAAATATCACCATTATATTGGAATCTAGGGGCAGGGAGATGATTTCCAGCTAGGTAGTACAGAATAGGCAGGTAAGCATATCTTGTGAAGATGGTGGCTTTATAGGTATCCTAGAAGAATGGGTAGAATCTCAATGCCAAAAATAGAAAGAAGGTTTTCTAGGTGGTATCTAATATGGTTCAGAACAGTAAAGCCAGTTGAACTCAGTGTAAAATGTGCCTGAAACAGTGCTCCTATAACCAGAAACATCTCCATGACCTATCTCACATCTTCTCTTTGAACCTCTGCCAGATCAGTGTTCCCATTTCTTATTCTGTGCCCTCCAGTTAGATTCTGTTTCTGTCCCCTTTGGATTGACACTTCCACTAGACTGCTTGCCAGGCTTTCAGTTTTGGTTCCATCGATGAATACATTCTATTAGATCACCTGGAGTCTGGGCTCCTTGCCTGAAGGTCAGCTCAGTGCCATTCATGTCAGTCCCATGTTGCTCAGCCCATCTGTCCAGATCCATGCTCTTCAAACATTGTAGGAGAAAAAAGGACATGAGAAATAGACAAATGTATTTCGGAATGGTCCCAACGTGAACATTCTTTATTTTGTTGCATTAATTGGCTCATCTAATGTACTCTGCAATTCTTCCTGTCCCTATTCTTTGAAGACAAATTCCACAGATTTTTTTATCCTCAGTGTTTAAAATCAAGTCTAGAACAAAACATTAATTTCACATCAAAAGTAAAGTATCTCCTCTTTTTCTATCTGAACTTTGGCTTGTGGCTTGGGTCCTGCAATGCAGAAGTGAGGCACGCTTTGCTTTATTTATTCCTTTTTCTTTCTTTTGCCCTGTCACTCCCTCTCTGCCTTTCTTTCTGCTATTCTGGGTTTCCCTTGGGTCTCAGCATTGTTGGGCTCTCAAAGGGGCTGGGGTGAGGTGAAAGTCTGTGTGGCAGTCATCCAAATGCTGATCCTGCACTTTTTATGGGCTCCTCAGAGGCCCCCATCTCCCGGAGGCTTTCTGAGATGGATGGTGCATTCTATGGCTGACCTCTCCTCTCTCTCATCTCCCACCCCTGGCTGACTACTCAACAGTTTCTTAGGGGTGCAGTTCCCATGACACGGGAGGCTTCCAAGGCCTCTATTTGATCCACGAAACACTCACACATCTTTGTCATACAAAATGTGGATGTCGTAGGCTGCCCCACTACTGCTGTGTCATCTTGCTCTGTGTTGCAGATGCTCCAGCTATTTCTCACTCAGAGAGAAGAGGGACCAGTCCTCATGTTTGCATAACTCCAAACAAACTCCTTGAGATATATGTCAAACTCTCCTTAGAGCTTTCCTATCTTCTTCTACTCTGCTATCTGGACAAGCATGGGGCTAATGAACTCCTATGGCCCAGTAAGCTTTCCTCAGGAGAGGAAGATGCCAGTCTTCCTTTTCGACAGATACTCCAATTTATATGAATAATTTTCTTATAGTCCTTCTTGGTAGGCTTGAAAGGAGAGGGAGGAAAGAATGCAAAACACTCTCCCTCTATGCCTGCAGCTCACTCATTCAATGCATTCAAATATGTTCTAGTTTTCTGCTTACATCAGCTGGATGAGGTGGGGGAGCGTGTCTTTTTATGGAATATGAGCCACCTGTTGCCCATTCCCCTCAGCTTTGACTCTTCAGTCAAAATTCTGAAGCGTCGAGAGAAGTTCCATTCAGCAACGTTTTACAATAATATTTGTGTAGGAGGGTAGTGACAAAAAGGCTGCAGGGAGGTGCCAGTTTCTATGGAAATGGAATCTTATTTAAGAGGCTATGGGATAGAAACAAAGGTTTTTTGATTTAGCATTTTAGGCAATGCTAACATTTACATTCCACAATTGTCCTCCATGCTTTCCTTATAAGTTAATTCTTTTGTTTTTTTTTTTTTTTTTTTCTTTTTTTTTGAGAGGGAGTCTCGCTCTGTCGCCTAGGCTGGAGTGCAGTGGCCGGATCTCAGCTCACTGCAAGCTCCGCCTCCCGGGTTTACGCCATTCTCCTGCCTCAGCCTCCCCAGTAGCTGGGACTACAGGCGCCCGCCACCTCGCCCGGCTAGTTTTTTGTATTTTTTAGTAGAGACGGGGTTTCACCGTGTTAGCCAGGATGGTCTCGATCTCCTGACCTCGTGATCCGCCCGTCTCGGCCTCCCAAAGTGCTGGGATTACAGGCTTGAGCCACCGCGCCCGGCATAAGTTAATTCTTACAGTTGAAAAGTAATTGAAAAAAATTTGAAACTTATTTTGCTTTTTTATGAGTGTTACATTGTTGTTGTTCACCAAATACCTGCAGTGTCTTTCTAGGCAGAAGGCAAAGTTGCATTTCTCTCCCACGGTGGAATTGACATGGCGACGTCAATTTCTTTGAACTACAAAATGAGAATGGAAGGAACATGTGGAAGCTTTAAGAGCCAGTGCAAGATAGGTAATGCATTCTCTATCTTTCTCTCTAAAAAGACTGTTCCAGAGAATGGCTGTTCTTTCTTATCCTGGCAACCAGAGTGAGGACCACACAGAGCTGAGGCTCCACCAACTTTGGAAATCATATTCAGTGTGAGTGAGAAAGAAACATTCTTTCCATCCTCTGAAATTTAGGGTGTGTTTGTTACTATAGCATCACCCACCACTCCTTACTAATAGGAGTATATACGTATTTTACACTAGAGCCAAGTAGTGCACTACGGTTAGTATTTTCTGTATTTCTTAAACTTCTCTCCACTATTTATTGTCCTATGCTGCTCACATGAATTAGATTTCCTCTTTTATATTCTACTGACTACTTAAAAACATGCTGTAATTTGCCTGAATTTTCAGTTATAAATCTTATACAATTAACGTCTTAACTGGATTTACCATCATGTCTTAATATCAATTACTGTCTGATACAAATGTTGGTTTACTTTAAGGAAGGTGACCTTTCTTTAAGAGACTGGTGGAGAGGCAGAGCAGAAGCTGGACTCTAAGTTCACAGATCTCACTTGATATAGAAGGGAGCAAATCGAATAGAGGAGTGTGCATTGGAGTAAGTAATGGACACCTTCCTTGAGAAGAGATTAAAAGAAAACAAACAAAAAGGATTCTGAAAAAAAAAAAAATTGTTAATATCCAGGGAAAACCTCTGTTCAGTTAGAAGCAACCTCATCTCTTGTGAATCCTATAGATGAGAGCATAGTACAATAAAGGGACCCCTTAATTCCCTAGATATTTACTGAGCTATCTTATTATGCTAGGGCCTATTGATAATTAAATTGTGTCTAAGTCGGTCCTTCTCCAATAGGAGACAACATCTTCTGAAAGAGAATAAATGGATAACACTTTCAGAGAAGTACATGTGCCTCCTAGGATTCAGTTTAAGTATGGGAGATGGACAACTTTTACAGATTTGTACGATTAAAATAAAATGTTTTATAAAGAGAACACCATGAGGACCATGTAGCTTAGTGCTCCAACCAGAAGTGTCTATTTTTAAGCTGTCAGTGAATTTCAAAGCAACACACATTTCTTGAAATACTACTGTGTGTAACTTGCTGCACTAAGGCCTTTTTTCAAAATGTTTGTCATTTTCTCAAATACCACATGTTTCCTTACTCAGGAATTTAAGATAACTTCTTAATGCTTAAAAAACTTAAGCTTAGCCCTAAATACTGTATATTAAATGACTGCTTCTTGCCTCTGTGTATTTAACTATTATTATTTCACCCACATGCTCCTACACACTAACCAAAGCAAATTATAGTACTTCCAAATTGTTTGAAAAGCTCTACCTCTATGCGTCAACTGCTGCAGTCCTCTACTTACCCTCACCCAAAGAAGGCCTCTTATTATTTTCTTTTTTCTCCACTAATCTTGTCCTCCAATATACTTCAAAACTATGTTGCAAATATATGTCTACTGGGATGTCTTGCTTAATTAACTCCAAGCCAATTCTGATTACTCTTTTATTCTGGATTTCATGTTTACTTATATAATTATTTAATTTCATTGCTATAAAAGACCCACAGATGTATAGATAATTGCCCACGATTATCATTACTTGGGGAAAAATCAGGGTCAAAACCTAGTTTCCCTGGCTCTCCATTTGTTTCCATGCTACCTGTACCCATATCATATTTCCTGCTTTTCAATAACCATAGGCTTGATAGCTCTCTCAAGTTGACTTATAGTGTACTTCTTTCCTCACTTGCAAAATAGTAATTTTAGATGTATTTTAAAATAGTATTAATACAAACTATCATTTATTAGGAAATATATATTAATACACTTACATCTCAAACAATCCAATGAAATAGGTACTATTACAACTGTCGTTATCATTTTACATATAAAGTTTCTGAGACAGAGAAGACTTAAATAACTTTTTCAAGATAGAACACTGACTACTTGAGATTCAAGCCCAGGTAGTCAAGCTCCAAAACTTATTATCATAATTACCTTCCTATAGAGGGATATTTTGTTCACAAATAAACCATAATTTATATGTCTAAATGAGTGTACACTCTTTCAAATCAGTCATCTTGGGATATTACAGATTTGTGCCAATGATCTGATATTTTTCCAGAATATTTTTAGACCTGAGGTTCTGGAATTTACATGAGCATGTCTAGAACACTCTTTTAAATATTCACAACAAGAGCAAATCCTTTTCCTATGAGGACAATTTCTATTTTGGAACCCGTCAAAAGTCAGTTATTGCAGGGCTAAATAAGAATGCTAAGTGAATTTTGTAAAGCCATATCCAATAAAAAATTTACTGGAGATATAAAATAATAAGACTATTTTGTGGGGAGTGAGTCATAAGCTTTCCATACTAAGGCAAAAGTTCCCAAAACATCTCAAGTTAACATCCCATAATGGCTGAATAGACTCCCATAGCAAACATTCCCTTCCTAAGCATTTACCTTTTTTTATTCCAGCAACATGCTCTGTTTTCTCTTAGGGACACCGAACTTGATGTGATCTGAGTGAAGCTCTTTGCTAGGACCATGTGATGGGCGTGCAGCCAAGCATTAATTGAGTCACTCACTCATTTGATGGCCACAGTGACTGGTTCAGAGATGGACATATGACTAAAGCTTGTCCAACCGGAATGAATCAGCCTTGGGACTCTTGTAAGCACTTTCAGACAACAGACACTGTTTTCACAGAACATGGAATTGTGAGGTAGTGAGATTATGGCTGGAAGCACCCACTTGCTTCTAAAGGAACCTGTGTATGAAATCGTAACACAGAGACTAGCAAGGGCTAACTAAGGGATTAAGAGATAGTAGGTCCTATAAATTGGTTTGAACCTCTGAATCAAAGTAAAACTTGAAGCCAAATGTACTCTGGACTTTTTGGTTATGAGAGTAAATGGATTCTACTCTGTCACTTGCAGAAAGTTTTACTCATGTACATCTCCAGGTGACTACATAAAAAAGATACTACTGATTGACTAAGTCTCTATAGTCACTCTATAGTCACTCCTAAGGCCTACAATATTATTGCTCTCCATAGTGGTGATTTATTGTACTCTTATGATAATGCATTTCTGGCAAAATTTTAGACTGAGACATTCTATTTTACCCAAATTCCTGGAAACATCTGACTCAGTTGAATTTAATACCTGTGTCATATCCATGCAGCACTGTTCCCTTTATTCTATTAAGAGTGAGAATAACATAAGTGGGGGAAGGGGCAGAAAGCAAAATTTTATTCAAATAGTTATTTTTCTGAATTTTACACTCCAACAAATTAAGCTCACATACAGGGATGGAGTAGTAATGCCTTTTTAAAACAAATCTCTAAATTTTCAAGTGAGAGTTGTAACCAGAATATTCAAAAATCACAATTGTTGTTTCTGAAAATCAACTTATCTTGCTAATCTGAGATGTGTTAAGCATTATAATCTGATACTGATTTCATGGGTATGATTGGAAAGTCACTCATGATCCAGACTGACCTTTCGTATATTCCAAGAAAAAATTATATACAACGAGTCGCGTTAAAGTCATACAAATCCAAATTAAGTTAGATTAAATAATATACAATAAACTGGAATTATTATATTATGTAAAATATGATCTAAAGGGTCAAAATAGCCAAGATCTGTCAAAGACGGCTAGATATATCATCAAATTCTGCCCAAAATTTACCAAATGTATCCAAATGTACTATTGTTTCTTCCTCGTACTTAACTGGCGTAGTTTTCACCACCACCATCAGTGAAGAAAATGGCTGTGTGCTGTGATATCTAAGCTACATCACTGTTAATTGTTGCGCACCCATTAGAGTTACACTAACAGAGATTTTTTTTCTGAGTTTGGTGTCCATTCCTTAGAAGGAACGCATTGGAAATCGTGGCTTTCAAATAAGGGACACGTTATGACCAAGGAACAAACCAATTTAACATGAATGATTTAAAATTATTCTAATAAGCCTGATACTCTTTTAAACTGAGAATCAATACATATATCAAAGTACAAAGCAATGAGTAGGATTCTCAGCAAAAACAGCCAACTGATAAAAGCATTTCTCCAAGAAATACCATTTTTCTTGCCATTACACATTACATTCTTCTCAAGTCAAAAAACACACCACAGGTAATTTTGAACACTTTAAATGAGTAGATTAGCTTTCCTGTTATAATTCAAGGCTTTTGCTTACAGCCTCTGTGTTAAGATTATCAGACAACTGTCTTGTTTTCTAAAATTCAGAATTTTCCAGTTATGCAATTTGGATGCCAGCATACCAAACCTCAGTTCTAGCAGTGGGTCCTGACTGGTCTGAACCCAGTACTATAACTATAACTGAAACAACTCTCCCTGCTTCCCACAGGTTGAGCTCAGATGTCACTGGAACCCATCTCAGCCATTCAAGGATGCAGACTTCTCTGATCCCAGTGACCTGTTACTGGGGGCAGGTGTCTTGGTTGATTCAATCAGAGTAAACTTAAGATTTTTGTCCAGGTGCAATAGCTCACGCCTGTAATCCCAACACTTTGGGAGGCCGAGGCGGGCGGATCATGAGGTCAGGAGTTGGAGACCAGCCTGGCCAATATGGAGAAACCCTGTCTCTACTAAAAATACAAAAAATTATCCGGGTGTGGTGGCACGTACCTGTAATGCCAGCTACTCAGGAGGCTGAGGCAGGAGAATGGCTTGAACCCGGGAGGTGGAGGTTGCAGTGAGCCGAGACAAGTGAGCCAATGCCACTTCATACCAGCCTGGGTGACGGTATGAGACTCCATCTCAAAATAAATAAATAAATTAATTAAAAAACAAAATATTTTTGTTCAGTGTTTGGATATGAGAGACACTTCTTTTTCTGAATTAAAAAAAAAAACTGGACTAGTATTTCCTTAATGACTATATCATGACAGGTTTTTCTAATAGTACACTGATTTGCATTTGGGTAGTATCTATATAGAAATGAGACAAGTGGAGATTTGCTACATTAATATGAATTTTATAATATAGCCAAACTAAATAATTAAATCTGAGTAAAATTTTTTAAAAGTTTGTTCTCTACATTTCTTGAGGATGTATACACAGGTAACTAATCAAAGTATTAGTAAGAATCTCACTAAAACCTATAACCACTACAAGATTAAAATCTTCTTTCATGTTCTAAATATTTACATAAATAATTTGTCATATTTGTAAACAATCTCATATCTGCATTTAAGACAATAAAACCATATTTGACTAGGAAAATAGATATATGTTTGGTGTTGTCAATAGTCACAAGCTTTGCGAAGACCCGTGAGGCGTTAAAATAATACATGGATTCCAGTTCTACATTCCTTAAATGAAATTCTTGGATATCTTAGTGTGGCACCAAGTATTCAAAGATAAACATTTTTTGGATAGGCAAAGGTAGAAGTAAGCAAATAAATAAAGACATTGAAAGAATCTGTTTAACATCTGTTTGGTAATAGCAAAAATATTAGAAAGTATATAATTTCAAACGGACTGTTTTCAGTATCCTACCTTTTTCCCAGTTATTGTGAAATATATCACTCATTGCAGATCAAGAGCTTAGGTATCCTCAATTCTTTATGATTATTCAGCCACCTTTCTTATCACCTCCCATTTCAAAAAACACAAAACCCATTAACTTTTCTCCCAGAGCCCTCATTTGTGGAATAATCTGTATTCTTGACAGACACCAACTACTTGGGAGTTTGTGTTAATAGGCACCTGACATCATTTTCATAAGTTTCTTTTGACACTACCTTTTAATCAACAGGATAGAGACTGAATAAGCCTGTCGGATGTTTCAACAAAATAAAAAGGAATATATTATAAACCCACAAAAGTACATTGATTGTGTCTACAAAGATATATAATTTAAAAAAGTATAAATCAAGGACTGCTATTTTATACTTGACTTCAGTTATTTTGAACACTTGTGGTCTAGCTGTGCTCATTGTTAAGGATATGATTTTATGTGTTTAGAGTAAATCTGCTGTAAGCAATTTTATAGTTTAATGAAAATAATTATAGTTTGAGCAGGATGAAGTGTATCTGATTCTACTTCCCCAAAATAAGCTGTGATATAAATTATCATGATTTATTATGGTTATTCTTGTGGTTATGTTTGGAGCGGATTCTAGCAAGTAATGATGATTCTAAATTGCAAAGAATAGCATTTTGAGCTATTTTTCCTCAGATCTCATCTTTAATTTTTCTATGAAACTGATACGATTTTCATTGTGGTACAGAACGTGTTACCGTGAAGACAGCATTATTGTACTGTCAATTTGACAGCTTACTTTAATTTACACCATTTAGTGGAAAAAATACAATTTAAAATTTTTTAAAAATATATCATATGCCACTATTGCTCTTCAATTTTTAGCCCATGAAACAGCAATGCTGTGCTCTGATGCAAAATCCTGCATTTCCCTACTTGAACTGTTTACAGTGGCATCAACTGCGGTATTCTGTTTGGGTATGTTTTTAACTCCTTATCAAAAGCCAGGGTAATAGATATATATTTTTTTATTTGAAAGTATTTTCAGGCCTAGCCATGATGTCATTCACCTGAAAGCATTTGAGTACACCTCTGAAGCCGGGGCGAGGGAAGGCGTTATGATAGGTTGTAGTAATTCCATGAGCTACTAGGTGATTGGAAGCAAGGTTCAAATAACTCCTTTTATGCTGAGTAAATAATTAGATTTTAAAACAATGGCTCAGTTTCATACATCCAAGCTCCTAATTCCACTAATTCCATCAATTAATTCTTCTAAGAAACACTTACTGAGAACCAACCAGATGTCAGCTTCTGATCTAGACACAGATGAAAATGACCAGGCCCAGACAGAAAATGCAAAATTACAGGCCAACACTGATGTCAGAAAGTAGTAAGTGTCACAACGAGCCAAAGTACAAGTTTCTCTTTGGGACACAAAGAAGGAGGATCTGACGCACCACAGGAAGAGTGAATCCCGGGACCACAAACTAAAATTGTGCCTAATTAGACTCAAAATGTCTAAAGAAACAAACATTAAGTAAAAAGAAAAAAAAATCAGATCACAAAACTTTCAATATCATTGTTTCTCACTGTCACTTGGAGAACATTTTGCCCTTTGAGCTTCATTGGTACATCAAAGTTGGTCTAGGTTGTCTTAAGTTTACAGATATGCTAAGGGTCTTTTAGATACTTTTCTTCTGTGTTCTCTAAGATTAGTGCCAACTGGCCTGCAGGTTTAAATTACTATTCCTCAAGGACTTATACAATAGTCATTTGGAGCACCTTATTAAAGAAGTCAGATCTTCACCACAGAGGTCTGTCTCAGTTTCCTGTGATGATCCTATTCATTATAAATGCATGAAGTTATGGGGATCGGTCTAAAGAGCTTCTGAAACCAAACTACTTAGAAAAAAAAATTGTTGTAATTATTTTGTTACCACTCAGAGTTCATACATAATAGGAAAATGATGTTTCATGTCTTAAAATAAACACATTATCAAGACATTTGCATTTGGTCCAGGTGTTTTTGTCTGCGACTGATTCTTGCTAAAAGCAGAATTCACTGGAATTTTGATGGTTGCTAACTGTATGAGCTTAGATTTGAAGTGGCATAGACCTGGCTTCTAATTCAGCTCCCATTATTTTTACCTGCTGTGTGAATGTAACTAAGTTATTTAACCACTTGAGGCTTCTGTTTCCTAATTTGTAAGACAGAAGAAATATTTTTTATCCCAACGGATTGTTAGGAGGAGTTAATTCTCTATCAAGGTGCCTAGAAATTGCTCAATAAAAGACTATCTTTGTCGTTAATACGTCATTCATATTTAATGCCATTGGTTACTAAGCACCAAATGGTATAGGATAAAGTCATTTTCTATGTAAGTCATGGACTGGGCAAGTCTATTTAGCTTATTACATGCCAGAAATGAAACAATTAACCACTGTTTTTATTTTATTATGTCAATATTTTCTGATTACTAACATTAGCATCAGTTTTGCCATAATTAGTACCTTGACTAGATGCACATAGCAAATTATAATTACGCCATTAGGATTATCTGAGAAGTTTTCAAGTGACTCAGATTTCTGGATCCCATCTTAAACCCACCAAATCAAAATCCTCGGAGGCAAGGCTGAGAAATCTGTTTTAAATTGCTCTCCAGGTGATTCTGATGTGCAAGTTTAGAAAACTGCATTAAATGACCCAAGTCAAGGTTAAGTACAGTGATACAAGTAATACCTTCCTGTTTAACCTAGTTCTAAGACTGCAGCACAAAAGACTGACCTTGATCTAGCTGAAGAGCAATTAACTACTATCTGTCTTTATTCATCCATATAAAAAAGGGCAGGGAAAGATAACACTGGGTCAGTTAAGCACCCTTTTCACAATGTTCTTCTTAATGTGCTATTTTTACGTCAATTTGCCATCATCTAAAACCTTAGAAGCATTTTTCTTTAAAAAAAAGTTAGGATGTAGAATTTAAACATACTTCAGATCAGAGGTGTTCTACCTTATTTACACACAGCTACCATGTGGAGAGTTTTTAAAATACTGATGCCTGAGAGCCACCTCCAACTATTCTGATTTAATTGGTCCAGGTGCTGTCTGGGCAACCAGATGTTTAAAATTCCCAGGTGATACTAGTGTGGGGCCCAAATGAGAATCACTGCTGTTATGATTGACAGCTCACCTTGAGGATGGTCAGCTTCATCAGCAGTCCTGTTTCCCCATCCCTCACTGTCATTTCCAAACTCACCTCTCCTCAGATTTACTGAGGAATTTCACAAACACTAGAGCTTCCTGAGACACTAATTCAGGAGATATAAGAAAGACTTAAGGTGTGTATTATTTAAAAGTTCCCCCAGGTAACTTCAATGATAATAACTAATATCCATTGAAACCAAGAGCTAGGCAATGTTCTAATCCCTCTGAAAATATCCATTAATTTAATCCTCACTAAAACCCGTGAGTAAGAAGCATCATCATCCTTGTTTCACAGTAGATGTAACTCAAGAACACAGAGGGCCAGTAACTTGTTCCAAATAACATAGAGAATAAGAGGCAGATCCAGGGTTTGAAACCCCAGTAACTTGACCCAAATAACATAGAGAATAAGAGGCAGATCCAGGGTTTGAACCCGGGCTGTTAGATACCAGAGGTGTGCTCTTAATTCATTTATTTTTTACAGCAACCCTAGTAGGTAGGTGCATCTTATTTCATTTTATTGGTGAGGAAAGCCTTAAAAAAAAAGAAATTATTTGAAGAGAAGTTAAAAACCACTATGGTTAAATTATATGCAGAGTTACTAATTAATTACAGTAGCCATAAAATGCCTATATCCTCCACAAGTGTGCACTTACTTTACTGTCAGTCCCTCTTCTCAGAGTCTGAAATCTTCCCAGCCATGGAAGTCAAATGGTCCTAGTCAACATTTTCACTGTTTTTCTTTTCCTTGCTGGATTGATAATTGTGTTTGTGTCTGTGTGTGCCTGTGTCTGTGTGTGTGTGTGTGTGAGATATATACATGTAACATATGTATATGTAGTGTCTCTGGAATAGAGCTAGCTTGCATAGCTGGTATGGTGTATCAGTCCCATAGAATAGTTGTTGATCTCCAGTTTTATAAGAACTTGTCATTCTCTTTGAATGTGCGTTATGGACTAGGAGACAGGCCTCTTGGGCCAAAGGGCTAGACAGGCACTATATTTTTATTTCCAGTATATAGTACAGTTCAGATACAACAGCACTTAATAATGTTTGTTGAATACACTAATAAGATTATGAAGCTGGAAAACCATGTCTCCCAAGCACCAGCAGCCAGCAAACTTGTATACCCTTTCTGTGCTTACCTTACTCCAATTTATCTAAGTAGCATGTTCCCTTAGAACACTTATTTTCTTCCCTAATAAGACCAGCCCTTCACTACACAGCCCAAAAGGAATGCCTATGCCAGTAGGTCCATTTTTCCCTGGAATTCTTGGCTGTTTAGTACAATGATCACTAGTCAATCAATAACAATACTGTCTGTGCTACTTTGGGCCTCTCAAGGACCCTAATGTTATGCTGTCTGATACAATGACTACTAGCTACATCGAGCACTTGGCATGTGACTGGCTCGAAACAAAGATATGCTATAAGTGAAAACACACACTGAACTGTGAAGACTTAGCATGAAAAAATAATAGAAATTATCTCAGTAATAATTTTGATTCTTAAAGTTTGAAATTAAAAATGGGTATATTCAATAAAATATAGTATTGAAATTAATTTCACCTGATTCCCTTTACTCTTTGAATGTGACTAGAAAACTTAACATTACACATTTGGCTCACTTGTATTTGTGGCTGGCATCTGTCCTACCAGAGAGCATTTCTCTAAAGTCTCAATGAATCTCTGGTAGCTCCTGAATTTTCACTGTGTATCTTATAAGCTAGATAACAATACATACAATTACCTGGCTTCTCTAATCCTTATTTACCCAGCATGCCCAATTCTACTATTTTCTAGGCTTGCTGTAGGAATTGCGTACTATGATGCTTTCGAATTCCCAGGAGATAACCAGGGTTTCTCAATGATCTTTTCATACCACCACTCCCCATTGACTCATCCTCAAATGCAATCACAACCTGGAAGCACAGAATAATGCAGCCATTCTTTGTGAGAAAAGAAACAACTCACTCTAACTGAAAATGCATTTGAGAAATGTCAGTCCTTCAACTTTTCCTGCCTGCTTTATATGGAGACCATTTACAAACTCCTTCAAATACTGAAATTGGATAATTGCTAGTTTACTTAAGTTGCTAGTTGATAAATAGCCAGTGATCAGATGATCCAATTAAAAATGATTGGCTGGGCATAGTGGCTCATGCCTGTAACCCCAGCACTTTGGGAGGCTGAGGCAGGTGGATTGCCTGAGGTCAGGTGTTCGAGACCAGTCTGGCCATCATGGTGAAACCCTGTCTCTACTAAAAATACAAAAATTAGCCGGGCATGGTGGTGGGCACCTGTAATCCCAGCTACTCAGGAGGCTGAGGCAGGCAAATTGCTAGAACCCAGGAGGTGGAGGTTGCAGTAGCTGAGATTGTACCGCTGCACTCCAGCCAGGGCAACAGATTGAGACTTTGTCTCAAAAAAAAAGAAAAAAAAAAAAAAAAGATTGAACCAAGTGAGTGGAAACAGTATAGATGACATTGAAATCAATGAATCAATCAAGTACTTGCAGCATCTTTAGGCAGTAGAATTTCTAGAAAATAAAAACAAGGCCGAGCGTGGTGGCTGACGCATGTAATCCCAGCACTTTGGGAGGCCAACGCGGGCAGATCAGCTGAGGTGAGGAGTTTGAGACCAGCCTGACTAGCATGGAGAAACCCCATTTCTATTAAAAACACAAAATCAGCTGTGCATGATGGCGCATGCCTGCAATCCCAGCTACTCAGGAGGCTGAGGCGAGAGAATCGCTTGAACCCAGGAGGTGGAGGTTGCAGTGAACCGAGATCCTGCCATTGCACTCCAACCTGGGCAACAAAAGCAAAACTCCATCTCAAAAATATAAATAAATAAATAAAAATAAAAGCAAATAAATTAGCACTCAAATTATTAAACTCAAATTCTAAATAAACCTACATGATCGTATGTTTCATGTTGGATTTATAACAGCATAGAAATGTCACTACTTTTAATCTGCTGACAGGACTAATTTTAGGATGAAATACAGTTAAACACCGACAAAAATAATTTAAATATAATTATGATCTTATTCATGTGGTAATTTTTTCTTCACCAGAAGTTTTCTCATCTGTATTACTCTAAGGAAAATTTCATACTTTTGATAAGTGCTGTCAGTTCTAAAGTTTGATATTAAAATCTGGGACAGGAATGTGTGATATTCTGCATTTTTATAGGGTTTTTCACATAAACAAGAAAATTAAATTACCATAAGCACACAAACACACTGAAGATTTATTTAGAAAACACCTGAAAATAGAAACCACATGTCCATCATCTTTAAAATGGACTCTGGTAAAATATTCATTAAAACCAAAACCCTTTGATAAAGGTTGCTAGGCCATATTGGTGGGAAGTGGGGAATGGTGGAGCAGGATGGTAGGGTTTGGGGTGGTAAAAAATACTAATCTTGGAGTTTTATTCATATTCTTGATAAATATTTTTAAACCAAGACATTTATTGCATGGAGAAATAAGATGGCAATTGAATATCTCCTTGACTCCTAAAGATGTCTAATTTGTCCTAAGTTACAGATCCAAATTCCCTCATTCCAGTACTTGCTGTACTATGTGTTCACATCCCCGAGAGCTGAATTAATTGACTGGCATAGCTTTATCATGGAACAATGCAAAGACTATTTAGCAAACTCAGATATTTCTATATTTACTGAAGATGGTCTCCGTGTGTTACTCAGTTGCAGGTACTTATTACAGGAATGATGATTCATATACCAGAACTGCTGTCTAATTCAGAAAGGCAGCAATTTGGACTTTATTAAGAAGATACTTATGAACTTTTTAGAAGTTGCAGTTTGATACATATTTAGTAGAAATGTGGTTTGCATATGACTGAAGACTGAAGAATAATAACTAGATAAGACTGTAGTGCAAAAGTCAATCCTTACTACATTAAATTAGCTTAAAATACTAACAAAGCTTCCATCCAATTACTGAGCCATAGAGGGAACAGATAATGAGGATTTCTCCTTTTCATTTTCTATAAGTACAGGTAAAATTACCTGATCTGCTTACTGAATAACTTTTGAATTGCCAATTTATTTTCTAATATGTATGTGATGAAATTTTGAGAGCTGTAAAATACTTCTCTGGTAATTAAGAGATGTAGATATGTTCCCTTAAACCCTATATACTATAGGGCAGTTGTATTTCCTAAGTTCCAGGTTTATTCTTATGTAAATAGAAATAATGCATTTTAAATCCACAAGTCTCTGAACAAAAAAACTGAGAGGAGGGTATGAGTATATGCAATAGTTCTGGACTTTGAGATAATGAAGGAACAGATCAAACTTTCCTGTTTTAAAGAGTGTGATTAATACTTTTGAAAGTGCACTGGGCACCTATGTATTGCCTGATATCAATCATGAAACCCCAAACACTCCAAAGACTATTCTAGCAATACTTTCAACCCTTCAGAAAATACCCAGTAATGGGACTTTTCTGAGAACGCCTGTCTTCATGTGATTTCCAACTCTGTTTCAATACCAAATAGACCTGAATGCTTATCAGATCTGATCCAAACTGCCAAGAGCTCTTGATTCTGCCCATCTGTCATGAGGTTATTGGTTCAAGATAATATTAAGACACAGAACAAGAGACATAGTCAGTTGGAGAAAACAATGTTTTCAACTTTCTACTCCTTTTCTTTATTGTCTATTGAACAGCAAGCTGTATGCTTCCAAACTGACTTGAAGTTGAATCTGAAGTTTCAAATCAACCAACTTCCTTGAGGAATTAGGTACCAAAATTTAAAAATTGTCTTAACTGCTTTTAGTTTACTCATCCATTTCCCTCTTTCTCTCTCCACTTTTTTCTCTCCTTCTCCTTCCCTTTTTCTTCTATCCAGCCTTCGATGTAAAAGCAATGCCAAAAACAAACTTTGGAACCTTACAGAATATAAGATCTTTATGGATATCGGTTGTTTCACTGAAGGAAATGACTGGGAATTTATAGAAAGTTACAATAGGCTTTCATATGAAGTGTGGAGTTTGTATTTGCAGAATTAAAGGGCTTACTATAATATTCTTTTATCTCACCTTGTGTCATTAAAATATAGGACACCAGCAGTAAAACTAAAAGTAAATATGCACATATCTTTATCTGTGTAAGGAAGCTATAAATTTCCCTCACTGATAACAGCTGTACTACAGCTATCATTTGAATAGTGCAGCTGCCACAACAATATCAAATTTTATAGTTAAAAAGCAGTCAAACCTTTAATGTTATAGTGGAGGTAGATAAATATTGCACTATAAATAAGCATCCTCTAATGAAGAACTGAAGCATGTTTATTTTTTTCTTAAACATACCATTGAATAGAGTGTATCCGACTCACTGTAATCTATCATAATATAACTCATTATACTTGGGTTTCTATAATACAAAAGTCTGGTTTATACTAATTAGGCTAACTTTCATTGAGACATGTGAGAACTTGAAAACCCCTGGCCTGGGAATCTAACTTTAATTCTATGTTTTGTTTTGTTTTGTTTTGAAAGAAAGAAAGAAAAAGAAAGGGAGAGAAGGAAAAGAAAAGAAAAGAAAAAAGACCCCCATGGATCTAAGGAAGGATTTAGTGGTCTTTTCCTTCCTTTAAACCCTTTGTAACTTTGTGGGTTTGATTGGCAGAGATGAAAGATATGGGTATGTGCAATTTTGGGAAACCAGTTTGGCAAAGTTTAAACCTAAAATGACTAGCTGCAGAGCAGGCTTTTTCAGAGCCAGGTGATCTCAATCTAAAATTGGCATCCTGAGGGTTCTCCCGCCTCCCTCAATGGTTTGTGGAATGTGTTTTTTGGGCTTGACATGAAGCTGCCAATACAAAAATTGAGTTTTTCATACACATTTTGAAGAAGTCAGCTCCCCTGAGGGGGAAGAACAAGGGTGTTCACAAATATGCAAAATTTAAAAAACAAAGCAAGAGGTGGTTTTAGACAGATTTTTGAAAGACAGAAATCTTTTTTTTTGTTTTTTGTGTTCCACTAGCTGGTCAGTTGATATCACATAGGATGCTTAAGTAACATGGAGAAAAACCTGAATCTCTGGGCCTCATCTTCGTGAATGTGTCAGATGGCTCCATTAATGAGCAAAGACAGTTATCCTAACCAGTCTTGAAATTCTGTTAAAGGAGCCCACCATAGCTCTGTAAGTCTTGTGTGTGTGTGCCTATCATGTTATGCTCAGCCAGCTGCCATGTGGCAATACTAAAGTGACCTGTTTTAATTGCTGCCTTCTTCCTCTGTGTCATAATTGATACATTCAGGGATGCTACTTGAAGTAAAGGGCCAGTCACGCTATGCAGCTTTAACCTTTTGCTCTGCTATCTGAAAATATAGTCAGACCAGCACAAAGATTGCCACAAATGAAGCAGTAAAGGTGGGGCCCACAGCATCAGAAGAGCCTGTAAATGAAGTTCCATTTCTACGCATACATCAGTTCATCATTGAGCTGTGTTGCTGTCAGAAAATCAGGTAGCAACAAAAATTGCACAGGTGTATTTCATATACCATGCCTCTTTGCCAGAGTCTGTCCAAAGAACAGTCATTGTGGTAAGAACAAACTTAGTGACTTAGACTAACTTGAAGTTCAGTTAGTACTGGTTTAAACTGTCCAAGAATATACATTGGAACATTTGGGACAGTTGTGACATTGAACATTTGGGACAAGCCATTTTATCAAATATTTACTAAGTTCCCACAGGTTTTATATGCTGAAATATATGTAAAGTGTTATTTACTTATAGATAAATAATGCTAGCGTTTCCTTGAGGCCTACAAGGGATAGAAAAAGATATTTGCATCTGTCTGCATAAGCGGAGGATAAGTGTTTTAAGTACAAAGTGCTCTTGGTTCTCAAGAAAGCAGTGATTTATTAAAATAACACCAGGGCATTTTACTAAACAGTGTCAAACACAGGCTTTCATCTTATGGTCATAGCCACTATAGGAAGGGGATATTATATATTTCCCATTTTGCAAATGGAAACCTGAGGCTCATTTCTGCTGCTTTGAATGGGGAAAGACTTGAAGATGAGTGAGTTTTCAATATTCAGAGATGGTTAAAGTGATTTCAGTCCTAGAGATCAGCATGAACAGAGGCCCAATGGCATGAAAACACCTGGCATATTTGAGCAAAAGTAAATGGTCATGTGCCTGGTACATAGGAGATGTGAGCATGGTAGTAGGAAGTCACTGGGTAAGTGCAGAGGAGGAGGAAAGACAGCAAAGGTGGTAGAGCAAAGCCTCAGACTATAACTTTACCTGTGGATCAATGCATTTAGAAATGGAGTCATGGGCCGGGTGTGGTGGCTCACATCTGTAATCCCAGCACTTTGTGAGGCCGAGGTGGGTGGATCACAAGGTCAGGAGTTTGAGACCATCTTGGCAAACATGGTGAAGCCCTGTCTCTACTAAAAATACAAAAATTAGCCAGGTGGGATGGCACGTAATCCCAGCTACTCAGGAGGCTGAGGCAGGAGAATCGCTTGAACCAGGAAGCAGAGGTTGCAGTGAGCCGAGATCACACCACTGCACTCCAGCCTGGGAGACAGAGCAAGAACTAAGTCTCAAAAAAAAAAAAAAAAAAAAAAAAAAAAGAAATGGAGTCATGGTCTACAGAGGAAATAAATACAATTCTGGGGGAGGAAATAAGAATGCGGTGTTAGGACTTATAACTTAATAAATTGCAAAATACGCCACTCCCTTGTCTCATTCCTGAGCTCTTTGCCTACTCCTGTGTTTAAACCACATTCTGTATAAAATGAGTCATTTGAAAAAGGAAATGCATATATAATATATATGTGTGTGTGTGTATACACACACCCATATATTTTAATATACACACGCACACATCTATTGTCTTTTTCTGGGGTTGGGGAGCATCCCTTCTCTGAACCAGAGCATATTGTTCAACAAAGCAGAATGGACACATAAATGAATGACTGTTAGTGTCTCCATGCCATCCTAAGATAATAAGCACCTTTGAAGGGGTATTCACTGTTTCAGGCCCCAGAGGGACCATTTACTGCCTGGAGATAATAATGTTCCCATGTATCCCCAGGATACCTGGGAGAATCTGACTCACTATGCAAAAATATTGTTGAGAGCTTCAGATAAAAAGAAGTAATAAACAACAAATCTACAGAGGAAAGCACTCTCTGCAAGGTTGTAAGCAAGACTCCGGGTACAGGAGGAGATTTGCTCTCTGTATTTTAGTAATTTAACAGTCAGTGTGCTTATAATCTTGAAATCAGCTTGACCTTCCATGGATGAAAATGCTAGAGTCTCAGAATGCCTCCATGGAGACAGGAACAAGGAAGGCTAGAGAAGGCGCTGGGTTGTGAGGAGTGGGTGGGTAGGGGAAGCCATCCCCAAAGACCTAACCACTGGGAAATATTATAATTTGAATAATTTTTAAAAATTAGGCCTATTGTCAGATAACTTGGGGCAATAAATCTTTCCATTCCCCAACTTACTTTTCTGAGAAACCTCATGGCATGGCAGCAAACACATCCAATAACAATTGCCAGATAATGACGAATCTCTGATATATTTTGTCACATTGCAGTCTATGTTGCTAGTTTCATATTTACAAGCAAAATTGTTACCTCAAAATATGAAACACTGGCATTTAGAGAAATACAGAAATTACTCACTTCCCTGGAATTCTGCATGACAAATTAGAACTATGCTTTAACTCTAATAAATGTAGCTGTAACAGTTTTCATAAACATTCTTGAGATGTTCTTCTGGAGTAGCTTTATTTTGGCACCCTACTTTTCCTGCTTAAACAAATGAAAAGGTTGGCTGATATTGTCAAAATACAGCACTTCTGGTGAACCAAGAGTCATTTATTAAAATAATGTATTGATGCGGTGTCATAAAACACAAAATCATATTTCTGCAGGAAAAACCTATTACCCTAAGCCAAGATTATTTTATTTTAAAAGAAAAATTATTACAGTTGTGGATTCTGAAAGTTAGATGATGTGGTTCCGACCTTGGCCCTTCAGAGACTAACCAGGCAGCTTTTAATGCACCGTAATATGTTATGTAAAAGATATATTTGTATAATTAACAAGTCTTGTCTTAGTAGAAATGCATTAGCTTCAAGTAGATTCTGGATCTCTTACGATTCAAAATAACCAACTTAATAAAAATACAAATGTGATTTTCTCTCGTTGTGTAGAGACATTAAATAACACATAGCCAAAGTGTGACAACCAAACACACAAACACACACTCTCTCTCCTCTCTCTCTCCTTTCTTTTCTCGTCTCTCTCTCTCTCTCTCTCTCTTCTCTGTCTCAAACTCCTCCTGCAGGGTCAGGGCTCTCCAGAGCTAACCATTTTCCTGACATCGCCTTAATCTTGTCCTTTGTCACAGCTCTGCACTTTTTGCTCTAAAGGTTTCTGCACTAAAAAGTGGGGAGGTGAAGCCATAGTTCAATTCAATTTATTTTTATATTGCCTCTCATACAAAGGCTCTCAAAACGCTTTACAGTAAGAGATAAAATAATCATATAACACTTGCCCATATTGGAAATAGCCACAATCACCCAGACGGCAAGGGGGTAAAGCTGTGTGCACAGTCATGGGTCAAAGTCCCTGGCCAACTACCCCTCGTTTAGAAACCATATAAATGAACATTTCAGCAGGGTGACGTGGCCATATAATATCACTTGCTGAGCCCCACATTCTCAAGGGACAAGTAAGAGGCTTCATTTTTCTATTCAAATAAAGCATTATCTCTCATAAACCTATGGTGATCTCAACTGGTGACCAGCTTCCTCTCACATGCAAAGGAAAGAGCCAAAGCAGGAACATGTTTGCTTTCTATTGTTGCCAATTACTTTAATCACACATGATTTATGGCTTCCTGGAAAGCAGTTGTTCTGGGCCACCTCTTTTCATTGTCTGTGTTCCATATTTTGGACCCAAAAGGTAAAAGAGAAAGGATAGTGGGAAGCCCAAAGTGAGTGGTATTTCTTTTAGTCAACCTACAGCACAAAGGAAAAAAAGAATGCTTCCACTTGAGACTGAAAAACTCAGAATGAATCACTGGCACTCTGAGGCAGGAAGAAGGAATGAGGGAGGGTAATAGAGAAAGAATTTTTGCTAGATAAGGCAGCCCAAATTAAATAATAATTCCCATTGAATAAAAAACAAAACAAAAACTAAGGTCTGGAAAGGATAATGAATAAACCAATCCTGGGAAAAGGAAATTAGGTCAAATCAATATATTAAGTTTGCATAGCACTTTTAATTTACAGAAGGGTTATTCTGGACTTCATGTAAGGAAACTGGAGATGTTACTATGCTCTGAGAATGATAGAGTTATACAGTATAAGATGAAAGTACACTCAGCAGTTGAAAGCTACCACGTTTGCAAAGACCTTCTTTTACAGTGCAAATAGCAACTTGAAATCACCAAACCCCAGGGAAAGCAATTCTCAAAAAAAGAAGCTTCTCCCTTGAACCCCCACTCCACCCTCATCACATGGTTTCTCAAGTATGGAGACAAAATGTTCTTTGTCCAAAAGCACATTATTCAAAAAGTGTGCAAATCAAAAGAAGCCCATTATGGCTCCAGAGGAATTCACACTGCTCATATCAGTAAATAATCCAAAATGCATTTAATTGGAACTCTGTTTCCAGAATGAGGTGAACCTTTAGTATCCTCTACTTCTTGCATCAAGCCACATCTTTATAATACATAATAACAAACCAGAATATATTGTAACTCATTTTTTGACCTTTTAATATTTCTGTCACTGATTGTCAGAGTTGAGAACTACTCTCTATCCTGAGGTGATGGATTACTTAATTAACCATTGACCTTTTCCCAACATTTGTTGACAATGAGCACAGTCCCATGAAAGCTGCCTGCTTTAGATATTGGTCAATTCTGTGCTGTTTATCAATAGAAGCATACCATTTTTCATAACTTAGATCAAATAAGTAGAATGACTTTGTCCCACGTATTTACCTAAACCTATTTTCAAATGAATTCACGTGTGTTTCCTTTTAACTAGGAAAGAACAATAGGTTTACTGCACGTTTTTAAAGCATACTCCATGTTAACAAATACATATCAGGTAGCACTTAAATGAGTCAACCTGCAGAAAAAATGAAATGTCATTTACTATTTATGAGTCTTTTGGAAAAAGTTGCAGTCACTTGTTTCTAGTGCTATGTACATCTCCAGATCCCCAGCTGAATCCGACTTCTTCTAGGGAATAAGATCCCAAGAAAGGCGTACCAGACTGAAAAGTTCTTCTAAATGCTGTTTATAAGTTCCATTCATCAGTAAAAGAAATATTCCTGCATTTTTTCCAAGGGTTTATTTTCTTTATAGAAGGTGATACGGTTTGGCTGCGTCCCCACCCAAATCTCATCTTGAATTGCAGTCCCTATAATCCCAACACGTCATGAAAGGGACCAGGTGGAGATAATAGCATCACAGGGCGTTTTCCCCCATCCTGTTCTCATGATAGTGATTTAGTTCTCGCGAGATCTGATGGTTTTATCAGGGACGTCCCCCTTCCACTGGGTACTCATTCTTCTCCCTGCTGCCACCACGTGAAGAAGGATGTGTTTGCTTCCCTTTCTGTCATGATTATACATTTCCTAAGGCCTCCCTAACCCTACGGAACTGTGAGTCAATTAAACCTCTTTCCTTTATGAACTACTCAGTCTTGGGTATGTTCTTATAGCAGCGTGAGAATGGACTAATACGAAGGTCAAAAAATTACGGTAGATTTTGGCTAATTTAGTAGTAAGATTAGAACCTTTCATCTGCATGACTGACTTGTGTACTTGGGGTGAATAGAATCTTCATGTGCCCCTCCAACAGTCCCATGCCTACCCACCTCATTCCAGAAAGGATTTTTGTCCCTGATGCTGGATGAGGCTGGAAGTATTGCAAGCACTTCTGCCGATCCCTCTGCTTCCAAGATCCAGTAATGCCATATTTCAGAGAAGGGGAAACATTTTCAGAGGAGCTATTACTGGCTTGGTTGTCATTATTCTTGTGTTCACTTCTCAAAGATTTGCTCTGGGAACATATCATAACATAAAAGGGTTTAGAGCCAGACAGTCTTGAGTTCAGGATCTTAGTTCTTTTTGTTTCCCGGTGATACCGTGCACATCATTTATCTTCTTGGTGCCTCATTTCCTTATCTATGAAATGGGAATAAAAATACCCACCTCGGCCGGGGGTGGTGGCTCACGCCTGTAATCCCAGCACTTTTGAGAGGCCAAGGCGGGCGGATCACGAGGTCAGGAGATCGAGACCATCCTGGCTAACACAGTGAAACCCCATCTCTACTAAAAATACAAAAAAATTAGCCGGGCAAGGTGGCGGGCGCCTGTAGTCCCAGCTACTCGGGAGGCTGAGGCAGGAGAATGGCGTGAACCCAGGAGGCGGAGCTTGTAGTGAGCTGAGGTCGGGCCACTGCACTCCAGCCTGGGTGACAGAGCGAGACTCTGCCTCAAAAAAAAAAAAAAAAAAAAAAAAAAAAAAAAACCCACCTCTCCCACTTACTGTGAAAGTTGAATGAGATAATATATGCAAAATTTCTGGCAAATAGTAAAAATAAATTTAAAAAGCTAGAACTGATATGATACTGAATTTTCCAGTTTGTCATGTAGACACAGCCATTGTCTCTGCCGAGTGGAATACAATATATTAGAGATGTTTTAGCAACAACTGAAGTCCATTTTCATTTCCCTGGAGTCTACAGTGTTTAAAGATTTGACATTATGGAAGTATATTGTCTTCATTAATTTATGTTAATTTTTAATGTTAGTGTGGCATATGGTATAATATATATGGAAGCCTGTGTAAACACGCACACTTTCACAAACACAAATATGCAGGGTGAAAGAGTTCTGACCCTAAGAAAGCAGATTTTCATTAAAGCTTCAATCTAGAATATAATATCAAGTGTTAACTGTAACAGTGCCATTTTTGTTCGATATGGAAAGAAAAATAATTCTTAAAGTGAAAGATGTTCTGAAATTAGCAAAACCATGGTGTATATATTTATCATATTTTATAAAAATGTGACTGAAATTAAACTTTAGAGCTTGACAATTATGTCCAATGAAACAGACATGCAAACGATGCTTGTTTGTTTTCCTGTATATCCATTAATCATGTGTTTCCTTTGGCATCTATAAATTTCTTTTCAAAGCCACAGAGCTTATCTCCTGTTAGAACAGGTCTATAAGGGCATCTCATCAGATATCTAGATGGTTAAGTTGTACGTTTGATACACGGGTGACGTTATTGTAATATTCTGATGGGTATCTATTAGCATGTACATCACCGAAGCACAGACTCTCTATCGTCTGAGACAGTGGCTGCCCGGTCTGTGTCAGTGTCAATCCACACCAGAATCACAAGAATGAACAAATGTGACAGGAGAGGGCTGTACCAATTACAGATGAAGGGATAGTATCTACTCCCACCATTTGATATGATTTATTTGGCGGTCTCTCTGCATTTGTAGGCAGCAGATTGTAGCTGTTTATGAAGTGACAAATGGTACTCAGTGACATTGAACGACTTCTCTAATCAATTTAACTTGTCTAAAAAGTGGTCATGAATTGTGGTATTCATCAAATGTCAGTGAATACAGAAAAGACTGAACTTCTTGTACTAAAAACATATATTCCAAATACAGACCAAAAACAGTGAGAGAAATGAGTGACAAAATTGGTTTAAATAATTTTCAAAGGTGTTTTAAAAACAAAATTTTAAAAGTGTTTCATGCAAAGATTTTTTTTTTTCAGAGAAGTGGTATATTTTATTGATAGGAGATTTTTTTTTGTCCAGTTTTATTTTGTTGAGGGGTACATAATTATCTACATAAATGCATAATTCTCTGGTAGAAAAATAAAAACAACTTAACTGGGGTTGTCAGTGAAATAATTGAGAATACTTTTATATAAAAAGCCTTTTAAGCTTATGATTCAGATATTGACTAAGTTTTTAATTATTGTTTTGCCCTTTCAAATAAAACTATTTGGGTCTAAGTGACTTTATTGATGAATTTATTGAATTCATTGTAAAATATTTAAAAATAGTAATCTATTATGAATGGGTTAGATCGCATAACCAGAAGTTGTTTGCCTTAAACATTCGAGAAATACACATATTTTTAAATGCACATGTATTTCAAACAAGATTTTTTTCTCACACATATAACTAGTATACAGCGGAATAAAGTCATAAGCTGAGTTAACCTTACACAAGTGTATTTACATATGTATTTCAACTTATTAGATGTAGGTAGTCTTTTCCATACTTAATACAAACTACTACTGCTATAAGCCAAGAATGATTTTTTCCTATCTCTGTATTATTCAAATTTATTAAACAATATTTCACATTTGTTTGACACAATGTCAAACTCAGGACTCCTAAAGAACTGCTGTAGCTTTGGAACTGTTATGCTTTCTTGGACTTTAATCATTTTTGGCAAGGCTCCATTTCCTGTCAGAAAGTGAAACAGCTTTGGAATGTCATTTTCACGAAAGAAAACAGAGAGAATCCGAGAGGAAGTTCTCCTCCACTCCAGATCCCCTAAGATACTCAAACACGCTCACAGGAGGGCTGGAATACATCAAACATTAGCAGAGGGAAAAGGACACAATTTTCCCACATTAAAATACATGGATAAAGTTGAACTTCTGCTAAAAATAGTTCCCATGACTAATCCTATTAAGTTTAAAAAGTTGGGCAGTATCCTCCCTGAAGCAGAATTACTCTCTGCCATCACACTCTGCTGCTCCCCCACCACCCGCCAAGCCAGCAGCCCCTCAATATTAGGCCCTCATCTTCCCCTCTGTAATGACATTTGGGGAAAAGGGAGAAAGAAAGAGATTGAACAGTGCCTTTTATTCAGGTCTCAGATACCAAAGGAAACCAAAAATAAGATATAAAACTCAAAATTATCTCAGAATACCAACGATTTGAAAGAGCAATGTACTGTTCTCAGTAGATCTGCAATGTTTTCCCACTGGCTCTTGGACTCACTCTGTGTCCCGAGGGAACAATGAGATTGGAGAAAGCAAACGAAGATTACTCTGAGATATTTCACTTTAAGGCCTAGAAATGGATTCACAAATTAAGCAGCAAAATGTAAAAGTCTCTCCTCTTTTGGACTTGCAAGCCCCTGATTTTTGCCGCATGTGACAACCTCATTAAGGAAAAGGAAGAGATTTAAAAGGATCCCTGAAAAAGGCCAACCAAGCTAAAAGATTCTGAACCCAGTACACATGTTGTTATCCAAGAGAGAGAAAGCCGTCAGTACTCTCTCCATCCTGCAGTTCACACGGATAATCAATGTTACTCTGGTCTTTTAGAGGGGCAGATACGGGAATATAAAGGAGTCTCTGCTGAAGGAGTCATTAGGGTACCATGATATTGGCATATGTTAGCTAAGTGATTAGCAAGGGTGAGGTTCAGCTGCAATCAAACCTAAACCCAGCTGATGCTATTAACACGCTGGATCTAATGAACCCCACAGACCACATTAAAGTGGAGATAGCAAAATGACAATAGTAGAATGGCTTTTAATGAACTCATCAATCCAAGAAAGGAGAGAGATAGATGTCATCTAAGAAACTTTTGTAAAATCACTGGACAGTCACTTACTTAAGCACTGCTTTGAAAGGGCAGGCAGGTAAGCCACCCCTAATTTTCAAGAGATGCTTTAGGCATTGTGTTTTTTAAGCAAAGTGGTCCATCTTTCTAGTTCTGCATTAGCATTCTCAAAGTGAATTGACCAACTGATTTGGACCCACTGATTCCACATTGTCCCACTACAGTGTGCAAATGCCTCCAGCTACATAAGTCATAAAGAAAAGATCTTTTGTTATAGATTTTAAATAGAATTGCACATGCTTGAGCTAATCCATAATTCACAGCCACTTAAGCATTGGATCTCATCTGTATATACGCACGTCATTGAAAACTGTGACTTAGAACTCCATCAATGTGTAGTTTTGTCCTGAGAAGATCCCTTTACCTTAAAACTAACCACATTTTTCAGCTTGCCTTGCATATGAAAAATTTCAGCTTAATAATTACCAAAGTAATTGAGATGGAATTTTTTTGAAGTTTACCAAAAGAAAGTAACTCTCTCAGGTTCACAGGCACTAGAGTGAGTAGTTAAGAATGTGGGTACCGTAAGCCACACTGCATAGGTTTAACTCACAGCTCTGCTCCTTACTAATTCAAAGTTGTAGCTTTTGTGACTAGACTAAGGTAAGAGAAAAATAAAGCATGTAGACAAGGAGTGACTGAAAGCAATAAGAAGTGTTTTCTCTTCCTCCTTTGGGTACCAATCCTATAATTCCCGCAATGCTGAACTCGAGTTAGTGAGTGAGTTATTTAGTTAGTGAGTGAGTTATTTAGTTCGTGAATGAGTAAGTGAGTTTTGAGGGTGGCCTTCTATGGACATAGATGGCTTGTCCTCTCCCTGAACCATCTAACATCAAATCTGAATCACTGTCTCCTGGGAGCAGCAAGATCCAGGAGACTGTGAATTCAAACTTTCAGAAACTTTGCACAAAGCATGTATGTCAACAAACAGAAATAATTAGCAAGGATGAACCATCACTTTTTAAAGCAGGAACATTCCACATCTAGAAAGGTTGTAATTTTAGAAGCCATTTATAAAAGTTTTGGGGCAGCATGACCCAAGCTCAGAGAACTTCAGGTTTCTATTTAAAGAACCAAATCACAATAAACATTTAATTTAAATTTTTATTTTTTTTATTTTATGTTCCAGGATACATGTGCAGGATGTGTAGGCTTGTTATATAGGTAAACGTGTGCCATGGTGGTTTGCTGCACCTATCAACCCATCATTAATTTTAAAATTTAAAATAAGCAAAGGAGTTGTCATTTTTGCAACATAGGGTATAGGCCTGATTTCTCCGTGTGGATTCATAATCTCTCAAACTCCTGAGAAAATATAAGCCTATCTCTCTAGTCTTAGGGGTGCTAGCTGCAATTCAGATTTCTGTGTTCTAATTCTACTTGACCACTGGCTAACTGTGCAACTGCTTAGTTTATCTTTCTGTGCTTCAGTTTCTTTCATGTGAAATGGGGATAATAATCTCAATTACCTCATGGGGTTATTTTAAGGACTAAGTGATACAGTAAGCATTGAGTCCCTAAATCACTGACTAGCACACATAAAAACCCATAATAAACATTAACTGTTGTAATTTGTTGTGGTAGATATCATTGCAGAGGTTTATCATGTCATGTGTAACTTTCTTAATTCCTGATTCCTGGTGACCAGTTCCTCTTTTCTTGTGCCTATACACACATCAGCTAAACTCCGCTACAAATTCCAGCATGAGTTTTATTTCTTCAGGTCTTCCCTAATTCCTCCTCATCATAATGGCCCTAAATCTTTTTAGGAATTCAGTAAAACCATCATCTCTTGTTCATCTCTCTGCTACTTGTTCTGTCCTGTTTCTCTTCTTGAGAGGACTAATTTCTTTGGTCACTGACTATTAGCCTTGGTGTCCCTAAATTCAAAAGCTAGGCTTTGTAATCTAAGAGAAACTTCTCTGCTGCATAAACATGTTTGAGTTTATTGGCCAGCTGAGTTCGCCAGTAAATGACTGCAACTACACTTACTTTTCATGGTTACTTTTGTGTTGTCTTCTTTGTAAGCCCAGCACTGAAGGCTACACCCAGAGTGCTAAGGAATGCCTGCAGGCGGATAGTCACCAAAGATGACTCTGACGAACAGCTTGCTGCAGCTCTAATGGTGAGACATATAAAATGCATCATACATTAAACTTAATGTTGCCTCATTAGTCTCAATTAGATTCCTACATTATACCAGGATTATGGTTTCTCTGTGTTTATGTTTTCTCCTAAAAACAAGTCTACCCCAGATAATACTTCAGTATACTTTTTAAACCTTTCAATAAAAATGTCCAGTAATGGATTAATATCAATAATACTATTGATGCTAAAAAAGAAATCCCCAAAGAAAGGTAAACTAAATTATCAAATTTCTAAAGAGTTTCATGTCATGCATAAAACCTATAAAAGAAGTCTGGAATTTTACTTCTTTATTTTACTCAGGAATAAACTTAAAAACTGCAAACATTTGTTCACTACGAAAAGTAATTGGCCTATTATTTTCTTTATTCCCCTTTCTATCATTATGCATAATATGTGATACGTTTTTTCAATAAAAGAATTGTTGCTTCCCTCCTCTTCTCCTTATTTCAGTTTAACTTTTCCTTTTATTGGCATCTACCATGAAGACATATCGCATTCAGTATCATCATAGCTATTTAAAGAAGAAAGGGATTTGAGAAACCAAGGAGTGCAACCATTTTTTAGTAATAAAGAAATTGAAACTTAGAGGTTTTAGAAACTTGTGGAGTCCTGCAGTTAAGTAATGGTGGAACCATGACTAGAAGACAGGTGCTCTGGCCCACAGTTCATCATATATGTGATGGCTCCACAATGAATGTGAAAATGTAAACTGCTGTCATGGCCCAGTGCTCCCTGCAATGCAGGCCTCCCCACCCCTCACTCTGAGTTCACATCTTTGTGCAACTGCCTTATCTGAACAGACTGAAATACGTGTTGCTTGGCTGCATTTTTATGAGTAATTACACACTCATAAAAAAGAAAAGCCAAGGAAAATACAATGAAAACAGGTTTATTAAAAAAAAAGTCTTCAGTTGTCTGTCAGTAGGTAAGGAAATGGTTGGAATATGGAAGTCCAGAAAGGCTACGTCTCATTCCTACCTATATGCTAGTAACATAAGGATTATAATGAACATTAAATAATAGCTTAGAAGGAATTCAGTCCTGCTGTAGATTCAAGACTAACCACTTTCTTCTCCTGTTATAAAATGACAGAAGTATTTCTTATCTTGTTCTCCTTGTCTCTCTGGGTTTCCCACAACCCTCTGGCAATTTCTGAGATGTGGCCAACCTACAGCAAAGCCTCATCAGGGAGGAAAATATCAAGAAAGGAAAATATCAAGACTTAGGGGCCAAAGAAGGAAATAGCAAGGGGGTGAATAGGAGAGAAAAATATTCTTGTACAATTTGGAAACACTGACTCAGCATGGAAAATGTTTAAAATTTACTATCACCTTAAAACTGTGAGCTATGGGAAAGCTGTAAGACTTGGAAAGAACCCACTGAACACTGTTAGGATAACACATTTTAGGCTGAATCACTTTTGGACAATACCTATATATTCATTTCTGTAATCTATACATTTTGAAGATGAACAACTATTTACAAAACTAACAAAGATACCTGTATGTTCATCCAGGAATTACACCTGATAATCACGAGTCACTTTACAACATCCTATGTGAACCTAGTTGTTACTTGAATGACTTATGTAACAGATCCTTGGACACATATTGTAAACCTGGAGTTTCTAAGATAATGTAAAACCCACTTCCAAATCAATTCCAACAATTCCAAGTTAGAGAAACAATTCATATCTTGGTGGATAAACTGCTGATTACATAATTGAGTATTTAAGTAAAGTAATACATGAATATTTTCCAAAATGCAGGAGGATATGTAAAGAAGATAAAGACACACGCAACACAACTGCTCAAGACTTTGAATTCTATAATTCATGGTGTAATCATAGCATTTTTGTGCATATTCTAGAAGAATGCAAGCCTTACAATATTAAGCATTAACAGCAAGATACTACTATGCACCTATCAGAATGCCCATAATTCAGAACACTGACAACAACGAATGCTTAGAGGATGTGCGACAACAGGAATATGCATTCGTGCTGGTGGGAATGCAAAATGCTAGTCACTTTGGAAGACAGTTTGGCAATTTTGTACAAAACTAAACATACTTTTGCCATACAATCCAGCAATCATATTCTTTGGTGTTTATGCAAAGGAGTTGAAAACTTATGTCCACACAAAAAGCTACACACAGATGTTTATAGCAGCTTTATTCATAATTGCCAAAACCTGGAGGCAACCAAGTTCTCCTTCAGTAGGTGAATGGATAAAAAATACTGGTACATCCAGACAATGGAATATTATTCAGTGCTAAAAACAAATAAACTATCAAGCCAGGAAAAGACATGATGGCAACTTAGATGTATATTACTAAGTGAAGGAAGCCAGTCTGAAAAGGCTACATACCATATGATTCCAGTTATATGACACTCAGAAAAGACAAAACTGAGGAGACAATAAAGAGATCAGTGGTCACCAGGGTTTGGGAAGAAGAAAGAGATGAATAGGCAGAGCACAGAGGATTTTTAGGGCAGTGAAAATACTGGGTGTGATACTATAATGGTGGATACGTGTCATTATACATTTGTTTAAACCCATAGAATGTGCAACACCAAGAATGAACCCTAATGTAAATTAGGGACTTTGGGTGATAATGTGTCAGTGGACATTCAGAAAATTGAACAAATGTACCACTCTGGTGGGTGGTGTTGACAATTGAGGAGGCCATGTATATGTGTGGGGAAATTGCTCTGAACCCGAAACTGCTCTTTAAAAAAAAATGAAGTCTTTTTTAAAAAAATTAAGTATTAAAATACCAAAAAAAAAAAAAGAGTTCCATGAACTTTTAACAAATTTATACTGGGAGAGCCAATTCTATGTACATGTAATGAAATGGACAGTAGTGTCTGCTGTTAAACTTTTGGGCTAGTAGCAAGCTATCAAACCACCCACAGAATGTCAAAATATTCTGTACACCTCAGAGTTAAAGATGTATGGCCCTCTGTGATTTATGGAAACCTTATTTATAATGTATTTTCTGTTCATTTCTGTCCAGTACTGCACCTTTTATAAACCTACTGATTAATATCAAACAGTGAACAAATCTGACAAGCAGGATTACCAATTTAACAAAACTGTTTATAGTGTGAATGAAAAAAGCACACCATTTCCAGGCAGTATACTTAATAATAAAACCCTGTTGTACTTAAGTGGTGAAGGGATTACTTAACTGTCAAAGTTTCTTTAACTGTTAAGAGTAGCCACATTAAAGACATACTATTCAGAAGCACAGGCAGAGTATTTCATGCCAGTTTATTCATCATTACCATATTTCCATATTCAACTATAACATCATTGACGTGTATAACAATAAAATAAATTCAACTATTTGAAATTAAATTAACTCCCCCTAAGGGATTTTATGGTGGAGAATAAACAAAAAGATTTGTTTATTTTCTTTTACAGATTTAAGCTCACTTTTTATAAATATTACAACATTTTTTCAAGAGATATCCATAATACCATATTGACTGCAGCATTTACAATAACCAAGGTATGAGAACAACCTATGTGTTCACTGGTGGATAAATGGATACAGATATACAATAGAATATTATTCAGCCTTTAAAAAGAAGGAAATCCTACCATTTGCAACAATGTAGATGAACGTGGAAGACATCAAGCTATGCAAAATAAGCCAGACACAGAGAAATACTGCATTCCACTTATATGTGGAATCTAAAGCAGCCACTCCCAAAAGCAGAGAACGGAATAGTGATTGTCAGGGGCTGAGGTTAGGGGTGGATATAGGGAGATGTTGGTCAAAGTGTCCGAGAGTTCAGTTATGTGAGATGAATAACTCCTGGAGATCTAATATATAATATAGTGACTAAAGTTACTAATACTGTGCCATATACTTAAAACTTCCTAAGAATATTGATCTTAAGTGCTCTCAACACACACAAAAAATCATGACTTTGTGAGGTTACGTATATGTGTTAATTATCTTGGGGTAATAATTAGCTTGGGGTAATAAGTTCACAGTGTACACATATATCAAAACATTACATTGTATACCTTAAATATATACAATTTTTATTTGTCAAGTATATACCTCAATAAAGCTGGGAAAAATATATACAAAAAAGTGTTCCTTATTTTAATTTTAAATATTTTAAAATAATTTGGTAGATTATTTCTTTGTTTAAAAATAAGTTTGTCATCAGTTTTTATGCACTAAGAAAAACTGTGCATATTATGTATTATATTTGAACATTTTTAGAAAAAGAACCATTATATCATAAACCTCACAATTTCCATGAGACATTTTGCAAAGCTCTTCCTTTAATTTTGGCAATCATTTTAGTCAATTTCTTTAGTTTCATAAATTATAGGACTAGAGTGTATAGAAAATATTTAACTACATAATTATTAAGACTACTGAAACATCAACAACAAAATTCATATTACTAAGCTCAATTATTGTAAATAAACCGATTTGATAAATAAGTGAAGAGTTCAATAAAACTAGCCTAAAACTTTTTCAGACTATAAAGTTTTCAAAACAATAAGCAGAAAAAATATGATCCTTAAATCTTTTCCCATATATGATTCCAAATTACGTCTTTGTTAATGGAAGACAGAACACCTTTAACCTTGATTTTCAGATGTCATTTTCTGCTACCTCATTTCTAACACACTTAAAATATAGAGTCTTTAGAAAGAACAATAACTTTACAGAATTCAAAGTATTTATTTCTCATCTACATGTTGGTTTTGAGCCTATGTTTACGGAAATCATAAGAGAGAAAGTTTCTTAAGACTTATACAGGAAGAAACAAAAAAACATAGAAGTAGGCCAGGTGTGGTGGCTCATGCCTGTAATACCTGCACTTTGGGAGGCCGAGGTGGGTGCATCACCGGAGGTTGGGAGTTTGAAACCAGCCTGGCCCACATAATGAAATCCCATCTCTACTATATAAATAATAATAATAATAATAATAATAATAATAATAATAATAATACAAAAAATTAGTCAGGCATGATGGCAGGCACCTATAATCCCAGCTACTCAGGAATCTGAGACAGGAGAATTGCGTTAACCTGGGAAGCGGAGGTAGCAGTGAGCCGAGATCGCACCAATGCACTCCAGCCTGGGCAACAAGAGCAAAACTCCATCTCAAAAAATAGATAAACAGATGGCAGACAGATAGATAGACAGAAAGACAGACAGATAGATAGATAGATAGATAGATAGATAGATAGATAGACAGATAGATATGAATAAAAAAAATCCCTGCACCTAATTTATTTTCCCACAAAATAACTACTGACAAGGAGTGGCATCAACAAAAATGGCAGAGTAGGGAGCTTCATAGACCTGATCTCTCTGCTGAAGCAATGATTAAGCTGGCAAAATCAACTGTTTTGCAACTCTGGAACCTAATCAATAGCTTAAGACCAACAGGGGAATGTTTAATAAGCAAAGAGTCTGCTAAATGTTGGCATTTTTAGGAAAATCTGTCAGGTCACTGGCTGACTGCTGGTAGAATTGAACAGAGACTTCAGTGGCCATGCATGACAAAAATTACAGTCTATAATAATAGTTTGGAAAAGTCACAAACATATAGACAACTACAACCACAAAAAGTAACAACAGCAAAGTTTGGGAAAGGTGACATATCTGGTTTCCAGAATTATTGCAATAATCAAAATGTTCGGTTTTCAACAACAAAAAAAATATGAGATATGAAAAGAAACAGGAGGGCCGGGTGTAGTGGCTCACACCTGTGATCCCAGCACTTTGGGAGGCTGAGGCAGGTGGATCATGAGCTCAGGAGTTTGAGACCAGCCTGACCAAAAAGGTGAAACCCCATCTCTACTAAAAATACAAAAATTAGCTGGGCGTGGTGGTACATGTCTGTAATCCCAGCTACTCAGGAGGCTGAGGCGGGAGAATCACTTGAACCTGGGAGGCAGAAGGTTGCAGTGAGCCGAGATTGCACCACTGCATTCCAGCCTGGGTGACAGAGCGACGCCGGGCGCAGTGGCTCACGCCTGTAATCCCAGCACTTTGGGAGGCTGAGGAGGGTGGATCACGAGGTCAGGAGTTCGAGACCAGCCTGGCCAACATGGTGAAACCCTGTCTTTACAAAAAATACAATAAATTAGCCAGGTGTGGTGGCACATGCCTGTAGTCCCAGCTACTCAGGAGGCTGAGGCAGAAGAATCACTTGAACCCAGGAAGCGGAGGTTGCAGTGAGCCAAGATTGTGCCACTGCACTCCAGCCTGGGTAACCAGAGTGAGACTCCATCTTAAAAAAAAAGAAAAAAAGAAAAAAAAAAGAAAGAAACATGAAAGTATGGCATATTTATAGGGAAAAAAATGACAGAAATTATACCCAAGGAAGCCCAACCATTAGAAATACTAGACAAACATTTTAAATCAACCACATTAAATATGTTCAAAAACTTAAAGGAACTCAAAAACAAATGGCAAAAGGAAACCAGGTGAATGAAGCCTCAACAAATAGAGAGTATTAGTAAATTGATAATCGAGATTATAGAAATAATCCAAATAGAAATTTTAGAGCTGAAAAGTAAAATCACAAAAATGAAAATTCACTGCAAGGGTTCAATGCAGATTTAAGCAAGAAAAGGAATTTCATCCTGCTCAAATTGAAGATATGAAATTAAAGATATGTCCATTGAAATTATACAGCCTTAGAAACAGAAAGAAAAAGGAATGAAGAAAATGTATCAGATTCTAAATAGCAGTGGGTTACCATAAAGCATATTCATATGTCCAATATAGAAGCCCCAGAAAGAGAAGAAGGAAATAAAGAGGCAGAAAGAATATTTAAGGAAATAATGGTTGAAAATATCTCCAGTTTGATGAAAAACATGAATCTTAACATCCAAAAAGCTCTACTAATTCGAAATAAAAGAAACTCAGAGATCTATGCCTTGAAATACATTATAATCAAACTAAAGACAAAGAATCTTCAAAGCAGCAAGAGAGATGTAATGCATCATGTACAAGGAATCTTTAATAAGATTAACAATTAATTTCTCATCAAAAACCATGGAGGCCAGAGGGCAAAGGGATGGGAAAAAAAAAAAAAAAAAAGTCCATCAACCAAGAATTATCTGTCTAGCAAAACAATTCTTCTAAACTGAAGAAGAAATTAAGATATTCTCAGGTAGACAGAAACTGAAAGAGCTTTTCACTAGTATATATTCACTATAAGAAATGCTAAAGGAGGACCCTCGGGCTGAAATTAAAGGACATCAGACAAAAACTCAAAGCAGTAAAAACAACTGTGAAAATGCCAGTAAATGTAACTGTATAAGTAAATATAAAAGCCAGTATTATTACATTTTCATTTCTAATACCTCCTTTTTTCATATATGACTTAAAAGAAAAATATATGACAATTATTATAAATCTATATTAATGAACATGCAATACATAAAGATATAATTTGTGATGACAACAGCAACATAAAAGGATGGGGGAAATGACTGTAAAGAAACAGAATTTTTGTATACTATTGAAGCTAAGTTGGTATCAATTCAAACAGATTGTTATACATTTAAAATGTTAACTATAATCCCAAGGGTAACTGCTAACACCATAATGAAAAAAAACACAGAAAAGGAAGTGAGGAGGGAATCAAACACTATACTAGAAAAAACCCACTAAACAGAAAAGAAAGCAGTAATGCAGGAATTGAGGAACAAAAGAGATACAAGACATGTAGAAAACAGCAAAATGGCAGAAGCAAATCCTTTCATGTAAGTAATTACTTTAAATGTAAATGAATTAAACTCCCCAATTAAAAGGCAGAGGTTGGCATAATGAATTTTTTAAAAGAATGTTCCAGTTATTTTCTGTTTATAAGAGATTCGCTTTAAATACAAAGACACCAATAGGTTGAAAGTAGCAGATGAAAAAAGATATTCCATACAAATAGTAATCAAAAGAGAGCTCAGGTGGCTATGCTAATATCAGACAAAATAGACTTTCCATCAAATAGTGTTACAAGACACAAAGGAAGACTTTATATATTCATAAAAATGTCAATGTATCAATAAGCTAAAACAACTGTGGGCATTGCTACAATGTAGCAAAATTCATGAGAGCCACCTTTATCTATTTAAAAATATAACATCAGTTACTACTTTCCTGAGGGTAGTCCCTAAAATGTCAACCTAAACAACTTTGGAATATTTTATATTTGTGTAGTTCTGCAAAAGGAAGACTATTTATAATAGCAGCATTTCTGTTTTCTTTTGTTTCTTCGTTTGTTTGTTGGGTCTCAAGTCCCAATTCTTTCCACAGACAGAGATATCACCCAGCCCCACATAATTTTCTACCCTGGAGTATTACGAATTGGGTAAGTAAATACACCCAGAACGTAGATTGACTTTCACGACCTGGATTTTTTTGATTCATGATGTTACTGATTGTTTTAAAATTGTTTCAAGTGGAAAACATGCCATAAAATTTGTTACATTTATTATGATATTTTTATGCTTAATTGCATTGATAATCATAAACCTACATACAAACATTGAGTATCATTAGTTCAGCGTCATCCTACACTTGTTAGCAGAATTCAAACAAGTAGATTAATATGAATCAAATATAAATAAAATAGAAGATAAAATGCTGTTGTTGCTGAAAAATTCCAGCTCAGATGAATTGCCAGTTGAGAGGATAACTAAGTAAAAACTATTTTCAGTGAAATTGACCTTCAGTTAAATTTTGTTTCATTCAGTTAAATTTGCTTTATTTACACTGTCATCTTTAATAGAGTCATTCACGTTCTACTGGGTTTTTCTTAAACTTCTTGGAAAAATTACCTTACATGTGGTTTCATTGTTTTTTCTCTTTAAGCATACTCACTAAATGCTCTTACCAATGACTAAAACTAACCAATAAATTAAAACCAATAAGAACCAACCAAAAAAAAAAAAAATACACCAAACATTCCTTCAGTTGATATCATAATTTACATTTGAAAAAGAAGGCTATGTTTTTCAGTTCTAATTACCAAATCTGGACTTCCTTCTCCAGTTCAATAGACCATACACTTGGCATTTTAGTTTTCCACATTCAATGGCAAATTACATGTCTTCATTAGTTTTTGTGCTTATCTTAAACGTCTGTTTTAGAACTTTGGACACCTCAGTAATTAATACTGACTATACACCTAAAACTACATGAGAATTATATTATGTGAATTAGAACTGAGGTGGGGAGAAAAGCTGAAGACACATGGCATGCATTTTTGTTGTGGTCTTTCCCCAACTCTAATCAAATTATCTACTACTTCTCTGGAGCTGAGTAGCTGCTGGGCATAGCAGGCATATCACTTCTGCAGGTATATGAGATCTTGTACTCTAGGGGAAAAAAAGTACTTTATGGCAAGCTGGTCATTGTCAATGACAAACAGAAGCCAAGAGTTGCTAAACTAAGTTCTCCCTACCACTGAGATTAAAAGTTCAAACTTTTGCTACACAGAACACCAGGAATGGAGAGCCTTCCATTTACTGCCCTAAAAGAGACCAGCATTCACCAGCAGAATACCATAAGCTTGCAGATGTGAACCATGATGTCTTCCATCACATGGGGAATTTTCACTGCACAGTCAGACAGAAGTTTAGCTGGCACCAAAAAGTTAAGAGAACAGTAAGATAAAGGGATGGGGGCTGGGAGCTGGGAAAAGCTCCTTAGAAACCTGCTGCTAGAAGAAGAGAGCAAGCAGAACACTCAGAGTATTCAGCTCCTTGTAAGGCAGAATTGCATATGGAGACTAATGACTTGATCTACCAAAAAGCAAACTTTAAGTGGCACTGAAAATTTTTCAATGACAACTTTGGTTAAAAAAAAAAAAATCTAACTAGGAAACATGGCTAGTGAGTTTCAAAATTCAATATAGAACTTGAAAGCAAGTATACTGCTGATGAGATTTGAATAAATGTCCTGAGATTAAGTAGACCAAATATCTCAAAACACAGAGCAAAAAGGCACATATGGAAATCAGAAAGAAAAGAGTGAACAAACTTAGAGGACTTCTTCAGAAGGTAAAACATACTAATAATGCCTTATAAAATGAATTCGGTATGAATCAGAGTTAAGTATAAAATATGAAACAATAAAAATCAAAGAAAAATTTAGAAAATTATGTCTTTTACCTAGTGGTAAGCTGAAAGTTTTGAAATGAAAAAAAATAATAAAATATTTGACTGTACAGACTTATTTTTAATTACATTGCAGAAGTTATTATAAAGTCATTATTAAAATATTAGAGTTGGAAAAATAGCTGCCAAGAATATGAAAGTTAGTAGGTAGAGAATCATAATGTAGCAGTCATAAACTGATGAGAAAAATCTAAGAACCCTATATGCAGTAGTCATCTATTGCTGTAAGACAATGCAACTTTATCCCCAAAATTTAGAAGATTATAATAACAAACATTTATTTTCTCACAATTTCTGTGGGTCAGGTATTCAGGAGTGCCTTGGCTAGGTTTCCCTTGCTCTAGATTTCTTATAAAATTGCAATAAAGCTGTCATCCTCCACATATTCATGAAGTCTCAATTAGGGAGGGGAGATCTACTCCCAAGTTCACTTGCATGGATTTTGGCTGGCTTCAATTCCTCATTCATGGGCCTCTTCACAGAGCTACCTCATGACACTGCAGCTGACTGCTCACAGGGTGAACAATACCAGTGAGCAAGAGGAGGCACCCAAGTAGAAAGCCTGAGCCTTTTTGTAACCTAATCTCAGATGTAACATCCCATCATGTCTGTACAGGCATACCTCAGAGATATTGTGGGTTCAGTTCCACACCATCACAAGAAAGCAAGCATCACAATAAAGTCACTTTTTTTTGTTTCCCAGCTCATACAAAAGTTATGTTTACAATATGCCATAGTTTATTAAGTGTGCAACGGCATTATGTCTAGAAAACCATGTACATAACTTAATGTCAAAGATGTTATTAAAAATGCTGACACAGAGACACAAAGTAAGCACATGTTGTAGGAAAAATGGTTCCAATAGACTTGCTGGACACAGAGTTGCCACAAACAAATAATAATAATAATAATAATAAAATATTTGCAAAGTGCAATAAAATGAAACACAATAAAACAAGATATGCCTGAACCATACCTCAGAGATATTGTGGGCCTGGTTCCAGAGCATCATAATAAAGCATATAGCAGAATAAAGTAAGTCAAAAATATTTCGGTTTTTCAAATAGTCTATTAAGTGTGCAATGGCATTACGTCTAAAAAAATGTACATATCCCTTAATTTAAAAACACTTAATTGCTTAAAAATGACAATGTTAATCTGAGTCTTCAGCAAGTCATAATACTTTTACTGATGGAGGGTGTTGATGCTGATGGTCACTAACTGATCAGGGTGGTGGTTGCTGAAGGTTGGGTGGCTGGGGCAATCCCTTAAAATAAAACAACAATGAAGTTTGTCACATTGATTGACTCTTCCTTTGAGAAAAGATTTCTCTGTAACAATGCTGTTGTTATAGCAATTTATCCAGAGTAGAAGTTCTTTCAAAATTGGAGTCGATCCTCTCAAAACCTGACTCTGCTTTCTTAACTAAGTTTATAAAGTATTCCAAATCCTATGTAGTCACTCCAACAATGTTCATAATATCTTAACCAGGAATAGATTCCATCTCAAGAAACCACTTTCTTTACTCTTTCATAAGAAGCAGCTCCTCATTCATTTAAGTATGATCATGAGGTTTCAGCAATTCAGTCACATCCTCAGTCTCCCCTTCTAATTCTAGTTCTCTTTCCATTGTGTGTACAGTTACTTCATCCACTGAAATCTTGAACCCCTTCAAGTTATGAGGTATGGAATTAACTTCTTCCAAACTCCTTTTAGTATTGATATTTTGACCTCCTCCCATGAATCATGTTCTTCATGACATCTAGAATGGTGAATCCTTCCAGAAGGTTTTCAATTGACTTTGCCAAGATCTATCAGATGAATCTATCTCTATGACAGTGATAACCTTACAAAATGTATTTTTTTTAATAATAAGGCTGAAAGTCAAAATTTTTCTTTAATCCATGGGCTGCAGAATGGATTCTGTGTTTTCAGGCATGAAGACAACATGAAACTCCTTGTACATTTCTTCCAGAATTGTTGAGTGACAAGGCGCATTGTCAACAAGTGGGAGTATTTTGAAAGATATCGCTTTTTCTGTGCAGTAGGTCTCAAAAACGGGCTTAAAATATTTAGTGAATTATGCTGTAATTAGATGTGTTGTTATCCAGGCTTTGTTATTACACTTACAGAGCACAGGTTGAGTAGATACAGCGTAATCGGAAAGGTACCTGGAATTTTCAAAATGGTAAATGAGCATTGGCTTCAACTTAGTCACCAGCTGCATTAGCCCCTAATAAGACAGTCAGCCTGTCCTTTGAAGTTTTAATCCAAGAAATGACTTCTCTTCTTTAGCTATGGATGTCCCAGATGACATCTTCTTCCTATATAATGGTGTTCTGTCTACATTAAAAATCTATTGTTTAGTGTAGCCACCTTCATCAATGATCTTAGTTGGATCTTCTGAGTAACTTACTATAACTTCCCCATCAGCACTTGTTGCTTCCCCTTGCACTTTTATGTTATAGAGAGAGCTTCTTTTCCACAATTTCATGAACCAACTTCTGCTAGCTTCAAACCTTTTTCTGTAGCTTCTTCACCTCTCTCAGCCTTCACAGAATTAAAGAAAGTTAGGGCTTTGTTCTCAATTAGGCTTTGGCGTAAGTGAAAGTTGTGGCTGGTTTGATCTTTTACGCAGACCACTAAAACTTTGCCCATATGACCAAGAAGGCTGTTTTCCTTTCTGATCATGCTGTGTTTTCACTGGAGTAGCACTTTTAATTTCCTTCCAGAACTTTTCCTTTGTATTCTCAATTTGACTAACTGCTTGATGCAAGAAGCCTAGTTTTGGCCTATCTTGGCTTTTGACATGCCTTCCTCGCTGAGCTTAATCATTTCTAGCTTTTGATTTCAAGTGAAAGATATGTGACTCTTCATTTCAATTGAAAACTTAACAGCCATTGTAGGGTTACTGACTGACCTAATTTCAATATTGTTCTTTTTAAGGGAATAGGTATTCCCAAGAAGAGGGAGAGCGATTTGGGAATGGTCAGTTGGTGGAACAGTCAGAACATACACAACATGTATTAATTATGGGTGTGGTTTGTGATGCCCCAAAACAATTATAATAATTGATCACAGATCACCACAACAGATATTATAATAGTGAAAAAGTTTGAAATGTTGCAAGAATAACCAGAATGTGACACATGAGCACATGCTGTTGGCACCAATAGACTCATATGGTACAGGATTGGCACAAACCTTCAATTTGTTAAAAAAAAAAATGCACTACTTAATGCAGTAAATAAAGTGTGCCTGTAAAAAATGGAGAGACATGGATATCATTTTCAATATGTAACTATAAATAGTTACATAGAGACATTTACATGCCTATGCCTACCTATATTTGTGTGTCCATATGTATACACACATAGAGATATATGAAAGGATGGACCAAAATAAAACAAGAACGTATCATTATTATAAGCCTCATGAACCTAAAATAAAAAAAAAAGTTGCTGTTCCTATCACTCTTGTCAGTCCTGCAGCTCTTCCTAGTGAGTAACTATCTTAAATAGGAAGATACAAACCATAAATCCCATGAGTGCATGGCATTGAGGCTAGAACTTACTGAGGGACGGAATCATCTCCACGTAATATGGGTGAGAGACCTGAGGCACAACTGAGCACACTACACTTTTACCAGACAATTGTTCCCCACAATTTCTTGCATTTACTTATGCTAAATCACTCCAATGTGTTTTGGTTTATGAACTGATAGCCTCTGTCATTTTATGTCTATATGATTTTTAGAGTAAAGCACATTTGATGCATAGGAAAATTGCTATAGCTAGAAAATGTATGCTTAGGCAAACAAAAATGATAACACAAAATGAAGAGCTTTCAAATGTGTGATTGTTGCTTTGTCTCTGAAGAAGCAAAATGTTTTTAAATCACAAGTAAGAGGAACCAAATTATCTGTACTATAGAGCAAAAGCTCTTCACATTTTAACCATAAGTAAAAAAGAGCTAAATTCTTATGTTTCCATAGAGAGTGTCAATTAGCAAATGAATTTTAGAGCACTTAAGATATAATTCCAAAAACCTATTTACAAAGCATGTGGAAGTTTTTTCAAATAAAGCTGAAAGGATATTTTAAAATAGTAATCTAACCTCAGAAAACTTTCCCTGACCACAGTCAAATCCAGATCATCTTAGCTATCTTTGGAGAGAGGCTTTTAAAACCACCAACTCCCACAATGCTGTAAAACACCAAGAAACAAATAATATTATAGTGTCCAACTTGCCACTAAAAAGGAAGATTTCTGTCTTAACATATTTCAAACTCCCATTTACTCAAATGAAAAGGGCCTTTTTACTTGTGCTATTGTGGAAGCAATCCCTCAGCCTCAATTCATTCTTGAGCACTCTGCTCTTAAATGCTTTTACATTATGCTATCTTCTTTCAATATGGCCTATTTACAATAGAAACAGAGCATGGTAACCAATTCTTCAATCTTTCTCAGACACAAAACATTCTCTCTACACAGCTTCCCTCACACTCGACACTACATCATACTGCCTTCATTAATGACGGGCCACACCTAACACTTTCCCATAGCCTGCAATTTCACTCTAATTACTGTTACTTTACACTACTGATGAATGGAACAGCTAAAATTTATATGCGTACTAGACACCACTTCCTACACATCCATTCATCAGGAAGGTTTTCAGAGTTGTTAAGGAAGAGTAAAATGAATAAGTATTGACCATGTAAAAAACTCCATTATGTAGGTCACTAATAAAAGGAAAGTTCTAGGAGATAAATGCAGCCCAAAGAAAAACATTTTCAAAGTGAATGGAAAGATGAGTAGTTCATAAAGACCCTGGAAATTCAGAGGACTATCCATCAGTGATTAGGATATATAGAAGCAAGGGCTGAGTAATTCATGAAGGGAGACAGACTGTAAATTCCAAACTTTTTTTAAAAAAGTATTGTTAAGCGCAACTACTGAGTAGGGAAAACAATTTGTGGCACATCAAATTGGAAGATAAATTTGTAAGTAATGCCTTTTTTGTAAAACTGACTAGATTTTGGCTGGGCATGGTGGCTCATGCCTGTAATCCCAGCACTTTGGGAGGCTGAGGCAGGTGGATCACCTGAGGTCAGGAGTTTGAGACCAGCCTGGCTTTGAAACCCCATCTCTACTAATAATACAAAAATTAGCTGGGTACAGTAGCACATGCCTCTAATCCCAGCTACTCAAGAGGCTGAGGCAGGAGAATTGCTTGAACCAGGGAGGCGGAGGTTGCAATGAACTGAGGTCATGCCACTGCACTCCAGCCTGGGCGACGAGTGAAACTCCATCATATTAAAAAAAAAAAAAAAAAAAAAAAAAAATCTGACTATATTTTAAAATATAATAATAGGAATCAAATATATTAAAAAATTGTAATATTATAGCAGAAAAGTTCCCTGTGCAGAAAAATACTATGTGATGTTAATTTTGGGTTTGAAGAAATCCTGGGAGGTACTGAAACCTGAGTCTTATAAATGCAAACGTCATTCAGCTTGCAAATGACAGAATCAAGATTCAAGCTCAGGCCTGCATTCTATGCACTGAACCATTCTACCATGTTGCTTTGACTCTTGGGTCCCATGAACAAAAATATCTTGCAGTATAGTAGGAAGATAAGATGTGGCTATTAATTTGGATTTATGAATTAAAAGATTAATATATATTTTAAGAATGATTCAAGATTTTGAGCCTGGATGATTGGGATAATTATAATGCTAGTAAGGGACAATAGAGAAAAATGACAAACTGCTTTTTTCTTTTACTTTTTGTAGGCCTTCTGCTTCCCTAAATGCTGGCAGTCACTCCTAGAATCTCCAGGCAGGAGACTAGAAATTATACATCTGGGAAATATGCCAACCCATGAGAAGACTCAAAAGTTATCCAATGAAATACCCTGAAGGCACCACAGTCAACAAATCCTATTCATGTGCTCAGAGTCTCCTAGAAACTTTTTAGTGCCCCACACTTACATAGTAGCAGATAATTAAGGATATTTGAGCATGTAAAGAAAGAGTCTAACATGAGAAATAAAGGCCAAAATAGTTGAAGAGGAGGTAGGTGGAAATACTTGAGGAAATAGATTTCATGAAGGAGGGGAAAAAAACAACCAAAGAAAGAAGATCTAATAAATATATTTAAAGAGATAAAAGTAGGCATTATATTCATTAAACAAGAATAAGTAACTATTATAAAGGAACATTCAGAGAAAAACATTTCTCTTGAAAATTAAAAATATGCTAACAGAAATAAAAACTCAAAATAGTTTAGAAGATAATGTTGAGAAAATTTCTCATAAAACAGGAAAAAAAATCAGAAAATAGGGGTGAAAAATAAGAAAACTAGAGAGTCAGTCCAGGATGTCCACTATCCAAGTATCTTCAGTGGGGGGTGTGGGGGGAGGGGTTACTAGAATAAATAAAAGGAAATCATTTAAAAACAACTTAAGAAAATTTTCAGCGATGGAAGACATGAACTTACAAGTTGAAAGAATCCACTTAGCACCCACCATAGTGAATGTCTTTAAATATACAGTAAAGCAAACCACTGTGAAGTATCAGCATATGGAGAGCAAAGGGAGTTCTTACAAGCTTCTAAAAGGAAAAAACAAAGCAGTTTAAAATGACTTTGGATCAACAGTGACACTAGAAGATAGAAGAAAATGACTTTCCAAGCTGGAATTTTATATCAAAATATTACTCACATAAAGACATTTTTATACATGATTACTCTCAAACACCATCTCCTCCCTTGCATTCCTTTTTTCTTTTTTCAGAAGGTTCTTAGTGGCTGGCTCCAACTAAATGAAGAAATAAATTGACAGAGAAAGACATGTATAGGCCAGGTGTTGTGGCTCATGACTGTAATTCTAGCACTTTGGGAAGCAAAGGCAGGATGGCTTGAGCTCAGGAGTTTGAGACCAGCCTGGGCAACAAAGTGAGACCCTGTCTCTAAAAAAAACTAAAATAATTAGCCAGATGTTGTAGCATGCAACTGTGGTCTCAACTACATGGAAGGCTGAGGCAGGAGTCCAGATCGCTTGGGCTCAGGAGGTCGAGGCTGCAGTGAGCCATGTTCCTGTCACTGCACTCCAGCCTGGGCAACAGAGTGAGACCCTGTCTCAAAAAACAAAAAATGACATGGGCACTGAAAAGAGAAAATAGACACAATGAGATGAGCAAAGACTAACACTTCTGCACCATGCACAGAGGGCAACCTGTCCAGATTGGAAAAGGTTAGAAGCCTCTAATAGAGAAATGACACTAATAATACACCTGATTCTTCCAATATGTTGGGAAGAGATTTCAACTGGAGGTGGGTTTGGATAGAAAAAGTGATAAACATTTATTAGGAAAAAAAAAAAAACTAAGCAGACGAAAAAGAAGAGAAAATATAATTTGTGCAGAAAATGAAAACTTATATATGTATACATCAAAGATATAATATAAAAATGAGGCTCAGATGTGGGTAGTATTTGCATAACCATAATAATATAAACACTATAATATATATTGATCTGACTCAAAAATATTATAATATTCAAGAATAAGGAGCTAGGAAGGACTAAGGTTTTGTTGTGACAGGAAAGAAAAGACAGGTCAGAAAGAGAGCTAAATCCCATTTCCAGAAGTCACTGAGGAGCTAGCACCTAGAGCTAAACATTTTCAAGACAGAAATACATCCATGTTTAGAATACAGAGATGATAGAGTTGAAAGTCATTGCTTCTAGGAGAAGAAATTAGAAAAGTGGGCCAAAACATCCTAGGCAAATTTGTACTATTTGATGCTTTAAATTATATACACCTATCTATCACAAACAGAAATAAAAATCTGAGAGCAAAAGACATGGGAAAGGAAAGCCACCTTCAGGAAGAATGTTGTTGACTTGAGTTTTCAAGGAAGAGAAAGAGTACTCCCGAGGAACGGAAGAAAGGAGGTCATGCCAGCAGAGACGCACCAATCCAACTACCAAAATGCTAATCTAAGTCTTTGCTAATAGCTTCTGCTTGTTTTCAATAACCCTTATTTTCTTCAGTTTTAGGTTTTTTACTAAGCCAAATTGTGTCGCCAGCCACCTTTTAAATCTCTTAATAATGTAGCTTCAATACCAGGAGTCATCTCAATGCACCTCCATGTGCTACAATAGGAACCATGAGCAGGTTCTAAGGCACCCATTTAAAATATCTATTATTATAACTTTTACTGAATTCCCTGCCGTTAAACTGCATATAATGGCTAACAAATTGCTTGGTTAAATTAATACCAAAAAAAGTGAAATAGAACTCCAGCTCATTACAGTTTGGATCTAAAAAGCCTCAAACCTTGTTCTCTCAAGAACAAGGTAGCTCTAATACTAATAACTCAGAAGCTGGAAGTGGTTTGTTTTCTTCAGTGTAGGTGGGCCTAATCTTCATTTTAAAATTTCTGGAAAATTGAGAGTAATGGCACTATTTCAAGAGCATAATTAGAAAAACCGAAAAAAAATGTTATTTGAGTAAAAAAGAAACGTATGCATTACTTTTTTCAAGTCTTGCTGAGTTCTGAGGACAATCCTTAGAAAGTGAGGCTAGGAGTCAGACATTCCTCTGCCCACCTTGAGATGGTTCCCAGCCTTGCCTGAGGCCCTTGGCTGGTCATGGGAGCCAGAAGAAGAACCAATAGTTTGACTTCCATCCCAAAATAAATCCTCTGGATCAAAAATAGGCCTTTCTCCAAATCTTCAACCACGATTCTTTCTTTATTCTCAAAAGTGTGCTGCAAGCTCAGAAAACAGCAATATGAAACACTTGCGCGGAGTAGAACAGACATTACCAGAGATTGAGGTGAGGAGGATGGGGAGAGGTTGCTGAACAGGTACAAAGTTGGATAGGAGGAATAAGTTCAGTGTTCTATTGCACAGTAGGGTGGCATTGGTTAACATAAAGGTATTGTGCATTAAAAAATTGCTAGAAGAGAGGCTTTTGAATGTTCTCACCACCAAGGAAAAAATGCATGGGGTGATGGATACACTAAATACTCTGATTGGTCATTAAGCAACATGTATGTATCAAAACATCAAACTGTACCCCATAAATATGTAAAATTAAAGTGTCAATTAATACAACAGATTAATTCTAAAAATAAAAATAAAATGCTTGTGAAGGGCATCTGTTTTATTTTATGAAAAGCTGTAAGATTAATAGTGGTATAAATATTAACAAAATCAACACAAAATAAAAATTAGTAAATAACTGTATCATTTCCACTCAGATTTCATTCTGAATATTATCGAAGTACAAAGAAAAAAAAAATCATCGATTAAGTGGGCCCTGTATTTCACTTCATTTATTTAGTAAAGTCATGAGAGTTTAAATATATGTCCAAGTGTATATATTTTCTCATTTTATAACTATTGAGTCTTTGAATGATTTATTTCTTTTTTGGATAATAAATCTTTGTATTCAAAACTGTATTACTTTAAAGAAACTTAGAATTATGCATAAAGACAGAAAACCACCAAAAAGCACATAAGCCACTTATTTAAGCATATGTGTGCCTTTCACAGAAACTATAATTCGTGGTAAACTTCTTTAACGCAGAATGGTTTCATATTCTTTACCTTACCACATGATTTTTGAAATTAGTAAAATGAAAGCACAAGAAAAATAGATATGATTAAGTATTAGGTTGGTGAAAAAGTAATGTCGTTTTTGCTATAATAGTAAAAACCGCATTATTTTTGCACCAATCAGATATTTCAAAACTAATAACATTTTTTCAGCAATTGATACCCTACTTTTCAACTTACACTATCATATGATTTACAAAAACAACGCAAACTGTGGAGGACCTTTAGGAATTAAACTGTATTACAAAACAAAATATTTCAAATATGCATTCAATGTGTGTTTAAAGGGCATGAGAAATAATAATTAATACTGTTAATTCCCCATGTTTGGGATTGTCCTTCATACACACACACACACCCCTATGCATCTTTGATAAGTTTTCACTATGATTGTTGCACAATAGAAATTGTAAGGAGCAGAACAGTAATATCAATGAGAAAATTTCACAGAAAATGCTGGTTACATTTGATAGGGTTTAAAAAGTGGCTTTGGGTTAGTTTCTGCTGAGAGAAATGCTTGGAGAAAGAATGTCCTTGGGAACAATAATAAACAGAAAACTCTATAGACTGGATTTACAAAGAAATAAATATATACATAGTCTATAAAGGCAATGTCTTGAGCACTATGCTGGCAATTTTCCAGGAGCCCTGGGAACATGCCTAATTTCCATCTAAATTTGCACACATCTTTATTGCAATCTCATACCCTGTGAAGATTTACTCATTCTTATGTCATTTGGCACAAAAGGAAAAATGAGATGTTTCTTCTCTCCCTCTTTCTCTCTCACACAGTCTCACTCTTACTCTTTCTAACAGTAAACTCAGTGATGCTCCTGCAACATCCATCAGGAGTCTAAATTGCATTCCGTGAGATCTAGCCTCAGCATCACTAATATTTAAAGAATGGAAAAACTGCAGCCACAGCTTTAGTTGTGGAACTTACTCTCAAATAATTTTCACAATGGGAATTGAGTTGTACAAATGAATCACTGAATGAGGCTACGCCCCAATGTAATCCTCTCTGTAACTCATTCCACCTGGGCATGAAAAACACATATTGTCAGATAATTTTATTATGAGTTTGCTAAATTTGACAGCCCTTCAAAAGAACCACTTCCTGCACGTTCATTTGAAAGCATATTCCTGGACCATTTCCTGCACGTCCATTTGAAAACTATTCCTCTGCTAGTCATTCCCACCTTCTCCCTTTCTACCGCCTCTGTCCTCTCAGAGTAAAACTATATTCAACCCCAGGCTAATCCGTCTTGAATTACTGCCCTCTGCCCTCCCAAGTACTGCCAAACTTTTTGAAAAATTAGGTTATCTTTCCCTACTTCTTTGACATCTCTCACTCTCTTGTCATCTGTTCTTGCCCCACAAAGTATTGTAACTAATTACATAAATGTCAATAAAAACTTGTGAGTCATCAAATCCAAAGGCCTCTTTCAACTCTTACCAACAATAATGATGATGATGATGATGATAGCAATCATTCTGATAGCTGACTTTACTGAGCACAAACTATATGCCTGGCATTGGGCCAAACATTTTGCATGTGTTAGTACATTCATTCTCACAATGTTTTCCTTTAACAACAACTTTTTAAGAGCAACTTAAAAGAAATTGAAGGTTCAAGAAATGATTTTCCTATGGTTGTCCAGCTAGTAAGAACTGGCCACCTTGCAGCATTTTGTATATTTTCTATTTTCATTTCTTCCTAGATGTGTTCTTGCCTCTACCTGTCTTACTTGGTTTTGTTTCTAGCTCTAAGAGGTGCTGTCTCCTTCTCCTTCTGTTAATTCTCTTCCTCCATGCATTCTTCTCATGTAGTCTCATCCTCTCTATGACATTATGCACTCAAATCATTTCAGACTTCCCCTCCTAAGGATGAATTCCAGGTTTAGATTTCTAGCCAAGACGTTCCTCCTGATTTGAGGCACACATGGAAATGTAGCCCTACCGCTTGTCCCTTCTATCCATAGACCTCTCTCTCTCTCATGCCCTTTCCATCTAGTCAATCTTGCAAATACATAGAATTTCCTTTTACACTATTTTAAAAATCTTTCTCCATGTCCTTTCTGATTTTAGTTGTCCAAATGAAGAACCACATTACTTCTGCCTCATTAAATGCAATTCCTTTGCAATAAGGGAAAAATTAGTAACATAGAAATTAGAGTTAGAAGGGAGCAAATTTGAACTACAGCTCAGGCACTTACTATGTGCTCTGGAGCAAATTACTTTATCTTCCTATACCTCATTTTTCTTCTCAATAATGTGGAAATAATATAGTGCTATTGTGAAGATGAAATAAAATCATAGGTATGGTATAGTAACACCATAATGCCAAACCAGGAACTCAAACCAATTTATAATAGAAAAAAAAACTACAAATAAAATACCTTGGAACACATATAATGAAAGAAATGAAAGAGCTCTACAATGAGAACTACAAAACACTGATAATAAAAATCATAGATGACACAAACAAATGGAAAAATATCCCATGCTCACGGATTGGAAGAATCAATATTGTTAAAATGGCTATACTGCCCAAAGCAATCTACAGGTTTGATGCAATTCCTATCAGAACACCAATAACATTTTTCACAAAATTAGAAAAAAACTGTCCTAATATTTATATGGAACCAAAAGAGAACCCAGATAGCAAAAGTAATCCTAAGCAAAAAGAACAAAGCTGGAGACATCACATTACCTGACTTCAAATTATGTTACAAGTAACCAAAATAGCATGGTACTGGTATACAAATACATAGATCAATGGAACAGAATAGAGAACCTAGAAATAAAGCCACATACTGACAAGCAACTGATCTTTGACAAAGTCAACAAAAATATAAAGTGGGGAAAGGACACCCTATTCAATAAATGGTGCTGGGAAAATTAAAGAGCCATATGCAAAAGAATAAAACCAGACCCACATCTCTCACCATATAAAAAAATTAACTCAACGTATATTAAAGATTTAAATGTGAGATCTGAAACTATAAAAATCCTACAAGAAAACCTAGAAAAATTTCTTCTGGACACTGGCCTAGGCAAATTGTTTATAATGAAGTCCTCAAAAGCAAATGCAACAAAGATAAAAATTAACAAATGGGACTTCAACTAAAATACTTCTGCATAGCAAAAGATAATCAACAGGGTAAACAGACAACCCACAGAATGGGAGAAAATATTTGCAAACTATGCATCCAACAAGGGGCTAATATCTGGAATCTACAAGAAACTCAACAAGAAAAAAAAAGACAAATAACCTTATTAAAAAGTGGACAAAGGACATGAACAGACATTTTTCAAAAGAACACACACAAGTGGTCAAGAAACATGAAAAAATGCTTAACACCACCAAGCATCAGAGAAATGCAAATTAAAACCACAATGAGATACTATCTCATTAGCTACTACCGAAAAAGTCCAAAACCAACAGATGTTGGAGAGGATGTGGAGAAAAGGAAACACATGTACACCATTGATGGAAATGTAATTTGTACAACCTCTATGGAAAACAGTATGGAGGTTTCTCAAAGAACTAAAAGTAGAACTACCATGTGACCCAGCAATCCCACTACTGGGTATGTACCCAAAGGAAAAGAAATAACTACATGAAAAAGACATCTGTACCTGTACGATTATTGCAGCACTATTCACAGTAGCAAAGTCATGGAATCAATGTAAGTGTCCATAAACAGATGATTAGATTAAAAATGTGTTAAATATACATATATATCACATGCATATATAATACACACACATGAATACTACTCATTTAAAAAAATGAAATCATGTGTTTTGCAGCAGTGGATGGAACTAAAGGCCATTATCCTAAATGAAATAACTCAAAAACAGAAAGTCAAGTACTGCATGTTCTTACTTAGAAACAATGGGAACATGTGGGCAGGCAGAGAAGATGAATAGACACTGGAGACTTCAAAAGGTGGGAGGGTAGAAGGGGAGTGAGGGTTGAAAATCTATCAGGTAAGACATTCACTGTTTGGGCAATGGGTACGTGAAAAGTCCAGACTTCACCACTACATGATATAGCCATGTAATAAAATGGTACTTGTACTCCCAAAATCTACCAAAAAAAATTAAATAACACAATAATTATTCAGCAAAAAAGTGATTATTATATTATTAAGCTGAATTTTTGACCCCAGATTCTTCCCCAACCATTTGCTATAAAGCAATCCCTGTTCAAAAACTTTTCATGACTTCTCTTCAGGACTTAGTTCCCTCAAGCTTCCATGAGTTCATCCCAAGCCTTTTCCAGATCTACTTTCCCATTTTACCCTCTCTTATTTCTCCAGTCTACCCATCACAGGCCAATACCCCTGCAGTTCCTCTGACATAATTCCCTTATCCACACCTTACCTTTTCTTAAATAGCACTCTCTCATTATTATTTTAATAAATTTGTATTCTAATATTCACAAATCAAAATTTGATCCATCCTGTAAAGACAGAGATAAAATTTCCATCAGAATTACTGTTTCCTAATTAATTTCTCTCTCTTCTGCATCCGCATATCAGCCCAAAGTTCTGTTAATGTAGTTAGTGAAATCTACCCTTTGTCAGTGTTACTACTTAGTCATGTGTCTGTCTCTCTTCAGACAGAAGGGCACAGACGTTGGTCTTCTTCCTGTCCTCCCATTTCACCTACCCAGTGCTTGTTACAGAGTAAGTGCTCAATAAATATTAGATAAATTGAAATGAATTAAATGTTTTCAGACTTAATATCCTGAATAAGTAATAATGTGGAGGAAATTTTGCTTTCCTTAATATCAGAATCTCCTTAGACGAAGAGCCCGATCTTTGTGGAGGGAATACTTTGCTAAGCCAATTGGGATGAGGCGTCCATAAGAGAATTGTGAGACCTACAAGGGGGCATATTTGGAAAAGCAACAGATAATCTATAAACTGCTTTCTAAGGCTGGTAGGTTCTTTTCATTGCAGGCTTTGTGGGTGACAGGCAAGCAAACTTGAAGAAAGAGCTGAATTTCTCATGAGAGAGGAGGTTTGAGAGAAATGGAGGCTCAATGCTGAAAGGAGACAGTGAAGCTATCTTTCTGGGAAGAACAGATATGTCTACTGTGTATTTTTTTTTTCACATGTTGCCTGATGCTGTCAGATAAAAATCATCTTTCCAACCCCTAACCCACCATGAAATCATCAGTAAAATTCCATAGTTCATCCCAAAGTACTGTAGAATGTAACTTAGTTTGGGACAGAGGCAGTGATGGGCTGAAGCCTCCTTCAAAATGGGAATAGGACAAGAACTGAATGGTTCAGCCATATCTATATACTATTTATATAATATCCTGCGAGTATCTCTTGTTTCCAGGATATAGGAATAAAATAATTTAGTGTAATGATGACTATGGTTCCTTTCTCACTTTACATTCCAAATCTTGTATTTGCCTGAATAAGTATCATAACCAACCACTCAAACATTTATAGAGTGCCATCAAAATCTGGTATAAACAATAATTATGATATGAATACCTAATTTTTTTACTAATAACATCTGCTACTTACAATATGCCAGGCACTTTCATAAGTTTATTATCTCATTTAATCCTACCTACAACCGCACACTGCTAGCATTTCCATTTTAGAGGCTTAGAGAGGTTGAAGAACTTGCCCACAGTCCCGAAGCTAGTAAGAGACAAGGCCAGGAGTTAAGTCTATTTTCATCTACTTTAATACAGATGTTCTTTTTTTTTTTTTTTTTTTTTTTTTTTTTTGAGACGGAGTCTCGCTCTGTCACCCAGGCTGGAGCGCGGTGGCCGGATCTCAGCTCACTGAAAGCTCCGCCTCCCGGGTTCACGCCATTCTCCTGCCTCAGCCTCCCGAGTAGCTGGGACTACAGGTGACCGCCACCTCGCCCAGCTAGTTTTTTGTATTTTTTAGTAGAGACAGGGTTTCACCGTGTTAGCCAGGATGGTCTCGATCCTCTGACCTCGTGATCCGCCCGTCTCGGCCTCCCAAAGTGCTGGGATTACAGGCTTGAGCCACCGCGCCCGGCCAAGAGCAGATTTTTTTAATGAGACTACAAAACAAGAAATTCAAAGTTAATGTAGACATTAGATATTACTTCAGGAAGAAAACAATGAATGATCTGAGATAAAGGAATGTCAGATGTATATTGAATTTTAAAACAATGTCATCTCAGCCAGGCATGGTGGCTCACGCCTGTAATCCCAGCACTTTGGGAGGCCGAGGTGGGCGGATCACGAGGTCAGGAGATGGAGACAATCCTGGCCAACACAGTGAAACCCCATATATACTAAAAATACAAAAATTAGCTGGGCGTGGTGGCAGGCACCTGTAGTCCCAGCTACTCAGGAGACTGAGGCAGGAGAATGGCATGAACTCGGGAGGTGGAGCTTGCAGTGAGCTGAGATTGTGCCACTGCACTCCAGCCTGGGCTACATAGTGAGACTGCATCTCAAAATAAATAAATAAATAACAATTAAAAAAAAAAAAAAAAAAAAAAAAACACAGTGTCATCTCATTCAATCTTTTCCTAAGTTAATTACATGATGGAATTTAAGTTTAGGTGACAGACATATGTGAATTTACGTGTTTGTACCTTTCCCCTTTATTCCATAAGTAAGTATGGCTTTCAACTGAAGGACGCAAAGGTACTAGAATGTAATATTAGAGAATGCAATCATTTAAATGAGAAATCTTAGTGGTTTATATTAATTTCCCAACATGTTGGTTTGATAGATAATTACATGTTTAGGAAGGTTTTTCTTGTTTTTGTTTTTGTTTAATCCTCCCTTATGTACCCAATAAACCAGAATGCCTTCTTTGGAGGTTAGGATACAAATTACCTAACAAGTCAAACACTCTGTGTAATAAAATCACATATATAAAATCTATGGAGTACATAAGTGGTTATCCTGAATATTCTTGCTTTATTTTTTATAAAAGGATAAATAGTAACATTTGGGGTGTGGTTTTATCAAATTTTGCTTATTATTATTAATTTTAATCTAATTAAAAATATATTTTAATATGAAAGACATGTAATGGGGTGGTGTGTGTCTGTGTAATAAGAATGTTTGCATGGGTATAAAGAACTGAGAAAAAAACTATTTACTTCACGTTAACATGAAAACTTTATTTCCTTATTTATATGACATTATTACAGAATTAAATAATTTATAAAGGTAAAATTTTTATTGCAATATGCTTCTGAAAAACAGTTTAGTCATTTCACTCAGTCTCACACCCCAGCCTTATCATCATATCATCTCCATTTATTTCCTATTCCAAATATGTATAAAATAGATTTAAATTTTAACTTTCAGATAGTCATATCCACATTGCTCTTGGTGAGGCACTTTGTGCCCACAATTCTATCATAAACTAATCAGTTGTACCAGAAATAACCATTCAGTTATTAATTCCATATGTACATGTACACCTGCTGTATACCACGCTTAGGTTCTGAAGATATAGCAGTATACGGAACAGATACAAATCCTGCCATCCTGCAACCCAGTTTCTGATTGGCAATGGTTTCCTCTGCGTTGGTCAAATAAGCAAGCCAAACTTGAATTCTCACTTCCAGTTAGTAGAACAGTGTCATCATGAGGTGGATTTTAAGCTTTTCAAGGTCATTTGAAGGGCTTCTCTTCATTCTGAAATATATGAGATATGTATAAGAAAGCACTTGCTTTCTTCAAGTGACTTAAAGAAAGTAGATTCCTGTCTACTGGAGGAGTGGAGTGAATGGCAGAAAGAGATCAATGGTCTTCTGAATGAAAAACCCTGACTCTAGTTACTAAAGGCTTGGGGCTAAAGAAATTTGGCAGTGAGAACAAAGTGGCCAGGAGCAAAGTTTACAGACAGAAAGTGACATGAATAACCAAGAGTGATGTCACCTGGAACAAGGTAGAAGTTTGGGTCAACTGGATTTGAATCTCTATGAAAAGACCTCCAGTACTGTGGGAAGAACTGATTCTGATAAGAATGTGTAGAGCAAACAAAGCTCTTCATGTTCCGGCTCCCATAATATGGAGTTTTGCCTTGGGGAGCAATGACTGTACACATACATGTGAAGTAAGATAGCTATAGCTCGAATTCCAGCATTCAGCCCCTCCGTGAGCTGTGCAGGGCTTGGACAAACAGGGGGCTCAACAAATGACAGGGAAAAGCCTTAGAATTTCCAGTTCTCTGAACAATAAACTCTGGACACCTACCTACACTACTTTCATATTAGCCAAGCTTCTGGGGTTCCAGAACAATTCTAGAGTAAGGAAGAAACTTCTCCCTGCAGTAGACTTCCTGCTAATAAGCATACGTGCGAGTGGAGTGATGCACTGAAATAAGGACATTATTACCAGCTTTGTACTCTGAGATATTAAAGAAGTACATTCAGGTTGCATTAAACTAATATCTAGTTAGTATTTTTCATTTGTTTAACAATTTTTATATTTGCCCTTTATGTTCAGGATGAGATTTTTTAAAAAGATGCTAGAACTCTGAATTTACAAAGATTTATCCAATACATCTGATAAACCAATTTCTAAATAGAAGAAGGTTTGTAATAAGTCTTCTCCCTGACCCTGTAAATCTAAGCCAAAACAGCAAAGATTCCATGTGCTGCCTCCAGGCTCTACACAACTTTGTGCTGTATTTTAAAACTACTCCCAACTGTGCTATCCTCAGAGGTGATAAAGAAGAACTGTTTATTACCAAACTTTCCTCAACCTCCATATTCTTATTCCCCTGGCTCCATATACTTGAAGACTGTGATTGCATCTTAACTGAAATAAATCTTATATGGAATATTGTAGTTCTCCAAGGTACCTAAAACACAACCACTCCACATTAGTACAATTCTTTGATAGAGTGGACAAAATATCTTTTGCATCTGAGAACCTGTAAATATCTTTTGCATCTGAGAACCTCTAAATATCAGGCAGATAAGAGAACCAAGCTTCCTGACCCTACGAGATCAGGCCCCTACTTACTTGCCTCCCAGTTCACCCCATTTCCCTACACGTCCTTGACTTTGACACCTTGGTGTTCCTTCAGACCCTCATGTGTACCGTGCCGCTTTATGCACAAGCACTTTCTCTATTCTGTTAACTCTGTGGGAAACTTCTGCCTTCACCTTTTTATTAGTGAAATCATCTTTCAGCTCTCAACACAGATGTCATTTCTTAGAGACAGATCGTGTCCTCTGTTACAAGTTCTTATGGTGGGAGAGCCTCCTGTGGCAGCTCCTAATGTGTGTTGTGATTATATGTTAATGTCTATCCCCTCCTCCAAGGTTGTAAGTTACAGAAGAGCTGCCAGCATACTTGTTTTCTTGTTCATCATTCCACATCCATGCCTAGTACATGGTAGATATTTAAGTAATACTTACTTAACGTCTAAATGAATGAGAGGGTGAAGATCTCAATAACCTGTAATAATTATGTCAAATATAACAAACTCTAATGTAAAATGAATAAGTGCAAATTCCAACATTTATATCCATAAAACCAACTACACGGGTGCAGAATGGGGAGCATGAAGCTTAAGGGCACCTCATATAACAGTGTACTTCAGAATTTTAGTTAATTACAATTTCCAGGTGAGTCAACAGCATGACTGCCTCAAGACAGAAACACTTATAGTGCCCCAAATCACTGCAATGCCTTCCCCTTTATACTTAAAATTGATCTAACTATATCAAGAAAACTGTGGAATACTGCTTTGATAGGAATGCCAATACATTGGAGAATACTCAGAGAACAGATACTAGAATGAGGTGATGGTAAACCATTACAATCACTGAAAACAGCTATATTGTATTCATTCATTCACTCATTTAATTCATTTATTGAGTATGACTGAGTGTATTATACCTGGCACAAACCTGGACACTTGGAAACATCAGCAAATAAAATAGACAATGGTATCTGTCTCGTGTACCTTACATTCTTTAAAGAATAACAGATAATATTATAATAAATAAGTAAATCATGTAGAACATTAGAAGGTATAAGCCCTATGGAAAAACATGTTGAACAATTAAAGGAGGGTCTGGGGTGCTGGGAAGAGTGTGAAGTGATAAGTTGCAGGGTTAATACTGTGATGAGGGTTGACCTTATTGAAAGGATCAAAGAATGGAAGGGAGTAAGGGAATCAGTCAACTGGATATCAGGAGAAGAATATTCTAAGCAGAGAAAACACTCAAGCAAATACCCTACCATAGGATAGAGATTACTTGGCATATTGGTGGGACAACAGGGAACAGTGTCACTGAGGCAGAGTGAGTCCAGAAGGAGAGCACAAGAGAAGCTGAGTTGCAGGAGGCAGATCTTGGAAGGCCTTGCAGGCCTTTACAAAAATGTTGGTGTTTTCTCTAAAATGAGTAAGTAGATGAGGCTGGATTAAAATCTGTATGATCCAGGCCGGGCGCGGTGGCTCAAGCCTGTAATCCCAGCACTTTGGGAGGCCGAGACGGGCGGATCACGAGGTCAGGAGATCGAGACCATCCTGGCTAACACGGTGAAACCCCGTCTCTACTAAAACTACAAAAATTAGCCGGGCGAGGTGGCGGGCGCCTGTAGTCCCAGCTACTAGGGAGGCTGAGGCAGGAGAATGGCGTAAACCCGGGAGGCGGAGCTTGCAGTGAGCTGAGATCCGGCCACTGCACTCCAGTCCGGGCGACAGAGCGAGACTCCGCCTCAAAAAAAAAAAAAAAAAAAAAATCTGTATGGTCCAAAGAGTAGAAAATTTTAAGAGGCAAAATTTGACGCTGTATTAATAATATTACCAGGGATTAACATCAACTGAAATATATAATGGGCCACCTCATCCTAATTTGTAACTTTATGATAGGCACCTTGAATGTACATCCATAAGTCATGTCCAGTTTCTTTATAGAAAAAGAGAGGCAGAAAATAAAAAATGCAAATGAAATGAGATTTCAAAACTTCACAAGTCCTTCTTATTTTTTCATTTTATTATATTCTAATACAGAATTCTAATGATGAGCCTCATGGCCTGTCAAAACCTAGAGAAACAGTTTCCAAATAACAAAATCGTTGTTGTAGTTTACATATTATAAATGATACATAATATCTTTTAATTTATTAAAAATACAGAATTATATTATAGCAAGTATAACATACAAACTATAGACTACATATTCAAAACTATAAAGTAAATGAATATAAAACATAGTATTTCAAACTTTATATCACAGACATTGTGAATGTATGTCATTCAAAACTAAGCATGATTTTGCTTTTGACAGTTTTTAACCCTCCATCAACATTTCCTTTTAAATAGTGAAAGCAGTAAGATTTCCAGGGCATATATTCATTCCTCATTGAGGGAATTTTTTAATGTAAACATCTTTAGATTTATCTACTGAAAAGTTCAAAAATTATTTTTAAGAGTCACACAATTACTATCCATTTTTCTAGTTGAAAATAACTAGGAGAATTCGAGTTGACAAAAATGCAACCTCAATACTATTTTGACTTTTTAAAATAAAGCTATTCCCTATGTTTAAGGAGTCTACCTATCCTGCAAATTCTTTATAAGGGGGAAAAAACATGCCAACATACACACAAACACACACACAAACACATACATCTTCCTAAAAATGTTCTTGTTACCCTGCAAAAGTCACAAAACAGCAAACCTAAATGATTAGACTAACTCACCCAGCTCACTAGTCAATTTAGAAAAAGAAGGAGGTCTTCAGAGTGAAGTAAGTGGACAGATTGAAGAACGAGGAGGGGGGTAATGTTTTCTGGAAGTAGCTCTTAGAAATCCTGTTCACAGCCTGGAACTGCATAAATTTTCTCTGCATATGTTATTGCTACCTTGGGGGCCATGATAGCATATGCATTTTGGGTTTTTCAAAAAATAGATACATGTACATGAATATGTGTGTTTAATACATAAATATTATGATGATTTTCCTTTCATGGGACTCTGTAGTCCCTTCAGACTTTATTACAGCATATACAGTAAATAAACAGTAATCTATTGAGAATGCATATATTTTTTGAGAAAACCCCAAATTGAATTGAAGGGGGCTGAATGTTATTGCCTAATGTAGAATATTTCAAAATGTAAAATTATTAAGCCAAATAAACTCAGGAAAACAATCAGACATTTGGTGGCAACACTGAATCCAGCAGAAGAATCAACATGAGTATATAAACTGGAACAGAGAGTCTTGAAAAGGCAAGAAAATCACACTTATGCATTCGTGTAACAGCTACAATTTAAAAGTTAAAAAAGCAAACTAACATATTGCTAAGAGCATTATGTAATACAATTAGAAGAAAATCTACCTCTAGTCAGGTGATTTCAATAAACCAGTACGTTCAGTGTTTTGAATACCTGAAGGTTACAATTGTGAAAAGAATGTTATTTGATGATATATTCAGTTCCTGATGTACTTTGTTTTTCAGAAAAGATATACGTTCAGTGTATTTAGTCTTACTGTTCTTTGTATACGTGACAGAACAGCATGATAAAAGCGAATGATTGCAATATATTTTGTTTCCCAGTAAGTTTCCTCAAACACAGACTGACAAATCTAATATGAATCCCCAGAAATTCAGTTACTTCTAAGCTTCAGTACTCTGGAATACATAAAATAAATATATGATCAATGAAATGAAATATGACAAAATGTTTCATATTGATGTTTTCTTCTTTCAAAAATGCCTTTTTGGTTAATGCCCTAAGTCACTTTTTCCACACATTTTCTTTTTTGCAATGTATAGATTTCCTAGTTCTGATTTCAAGTTCAGGGAGCCTGGGGAGAAGTGGGAGAATTCTTCAAACCAGGGCCGTTCCTCAGCCTTTCACATGAGAAAATTGTTAGGAGCATTAAAGTATTCCTGACTATGCTGCATTCCTTTGTTCAGAGTGAGTTTTGGGAACACATCCTTTTCTCATTATATTTCCATAAAATATATTTGATCTATTCTATTCTTAGAATACCTCTGATGTGGTCTGTGAGTGGAGCACAGTATAAAAATATTTCTTTTTTATATGAGACAAAATGTTTCCATTTCTTAGACACATTTTTAAAAAATCATTGTATAGCACTCTAAGAAAGTAAAACTCGTCCAGTGCATTTTCCAAGGGCTCAAAACAGACCACAAAGGCCCCCTCCTCCAGCATTGTAGTTCAGAGCCTCACCCAAGGCAGGGAGTCCTCTGCAAAACAAAAGGCGATCAGGAAGAGAGAGGGCGAGCCAGGAGAACTGGGGAGGGTCCTGGAATAAGGAAGCAAGTTTATATTTAGAAGAAACCAGAGAAGTTAACCCTCTTCCTATGAGACTAAATGAGTTATACTAAATTTTATATTCAGAACTAAAACATGGTCAAAAATTGTAATCATCTAATGTGAACAGTTAATGTTTCCAACTGGTAGTGAATAGTTGAAATCTTTGCTTGGCTAATTCAATTTGGAAACCACTGGAAGCCAAACCAGTCTTTCTTGCATCTTTCTACCACATACCCAACCCCTGGGACATAGCACCAGGCCACACATTCACAACCTGGCCTGCTCAAGGTTGTTGATCATTCTAATAGCAAGCGATTTTTTTTGCAGAGCATGTTTTCTAGAATATTTGTCTCTGGCCTTCCCTTCTGAGAGAATGACTACCTAAATCAAATTTGCCAGGGACCAGTTGAAACTAAAAATTAATCCTGAAGGACTGCTACTCAAAAACTCATTTTAAAACTAAAAACATAGAAGAAAGCTACTATTAATTCTCTTTGATTACTCATGTGATTACATATCTATAAATGTGACAACAAATGTAAGTTAAGGGCAAGGATTTGGTTTTTCTTACCATAATATCCACTATGTCTAATACACAGTAGTTGCTCACATTCCCTATTCCCCTATTTGCTGAAAGGGAAATAATTGGCCCTGTTAAACTGATAACTTACTGATTATGCAAGAAAATCTATCTTTCCCAAATGAGACAGCTGCCATATATTTGGGAAACAATTCCTTCTTACAACAGATACTATCATAGTTACAGATGTGTCTAATTTTTTTTTATATGAGGCAAGTGCAATGTTTCAAAACTTCTAGAGATTTCTGTATCAGATTGAAATACAGGATACTCCTATAGTTTTAAGTTTCTATACAACTCCTACAGTGTCATAGATTTAACACTGCCAGTATTAGCTCTATTAATATTGGACCAAAATAAGCAGACATATGTACAGTCAGTTCTGCGATAATGAGCTATATATATGCAAAATAATGCAATAAAACAACAGGGCTTGTGGGAAAAAACGGTGTTGGGATGCAACACTCAAAAACTTTATCAGTGACTCATTAAAAAAAGATAGACACCTAATAAAAATGATAGTATAGTTTTACATAACGTAAATAGTTAAGAATTGCATAAATGCTACAGAACATGTCACCTTACCTTGAAAAAGACCTGAAGTGTGCTTGTGGAAGTGAGCCTCAGAAAGATAAAGTCTCTTAAGTTAATGTGCAGGGGTGGATGGAGGGCTACATGAAATTATACAGCAAGCTGTAATACCAGATGTGGATAGGTGTGGCTCATAACACATACCGTGAACAGGGTAGCTGGTAGATGTTTGAAGTATGTGCACGTGTGCATTTTGTGTGTTCCTAAGCAGTGCAGTTCTACTGACTGCAGTTTTGTATGTTCACCTTGCCTTTCTCACAGACACAATTTTGTACATAAACAAGCGCAAAATTTATGTTATGCAAATTGTTCCCTGATATTCACATTGGAACAAATTCATATTTTCTTTTCTTTTTTTTTTTTTTTTTTTTTGAGATGGAGTCTCGCTTTGTCTCCTGGGCTGGAGTGCAGTGGCCGGTTCTCAGCTCACTGCAAGCTCCGCCTCCCGGCTTTACGCCATTCTCCTGCCTCAGCCTCTGAGTAGCTGGGACTACAGGCGCCTGCCACCTCGCCCGGCTAGTTTTTTGTATTTTTTAGTAGAGACGGGGTTTCACCGTGTTAGCCAGGATGGTCTCGATCTCCTGATCTCGTGATCCGCCCATCTCGGCCTCCCAAAGTGCTGGGATTACAGGCTTGAGCCACCGCGCCCGGCCCAAATTCATATTTTCAATGTGAGCATTACAGCAAGACTGCCTCTATCACCGTCCAACAGACTGAAATAGAAATACATACAATATAAATCTCAGCCTGATCAATACAGAATCATCCTGCTACAGTCTGCATTATCCTTATACCCTTAAAAAAAATCTGTTTTATCTCAATTTAAATATCTTAAGAGCAACAACTATTCAGTAGCATATCTGGAAGCCCTTTCTCCAACCACATTTAATATAATAGCATTCAACACATGTTGCTTGGTGAAAATGCCAGAAAAACCATTGCAATATATCACTCTGATAATATAGTCTTTGGCTGCTAAGGTAGCAGAGAGTAAAGTGTAGAACAGTATAAAACAAAAACATTATTAGGCCATTGTAGCTTTAAATGGAGTTTGACCCTGGAGAGTCAAAACTGATATGCACACATATGCATTTAATAAATTATACCACAGCCATGCATCTAATAAAAAATAGGTGATTCCCATGGTCCTACATGATATTGAAATTTGCTAAATCTTAATTTTGAGATTCTGTTGAAAATTGATTAACATAGCTCAATATTGTGGCTTCTCTGCTTGCTATAAGTTTAATGGAATCACTGTTCAAAATTGTACCCAGCATACTGTTTCAATCCTGCTCCTCCTTCTATGTTGCTTACTTTTAGTTAATTATGTCATTCTCCACTATTATTCGAAATACAGAAAGCATTCACTTGTTCCTCACCCTGACCAGGCCAACAAAGAGATAGGTGCTATCTAATCGAGACAAAATCAATCTTACCTACCCACATAGAAAAGAAATGTCAGTTAGGGACACTATTTAGAGATCTGAAATTAAAGAAAGAACAATAACAATAGAAAATACTTTTGAAATCAATTTATACAAGCATTATTTAAATAGATTATTAAGCCTACAAGTGTAGACAAGGTTCAAATGAGGTCACAGAAGGTCAGTAAAATTGCTGATGTTTTCTTGTTTTCTCATATTAAAAAAGTTTTTTTCCAGTTATTTGTGACATTCAGTCTTTGAGGATTAGAGATAAGACTGTACACATTTTTGTGCCACCAAGGACTTAGCAAATTCTCTTTGGTAGATGTCAAAGGAATGGGTTTTGCTAACAGAATTGAATAGAAACTCATAGAATAAATGAATATGTATTTCCCTATTTATTTTTTTTTATGAAAAGAGAGGATCTGATGTCAGTACTTCAACATGGTAGAATTTCTTTCCCCAGCATCAGTTATTTTCAACTCACCATTCACCACTGTGTATTAATTGTTTTGTTTTTCTAAGACCACCAGAGCGGGTGCAAAAGAACCAGCGACTAGGCAAGGGTAGGAGCAAAACTGCAAGTTTATTTTGGTCACCTAGCTTCAGGGGAAGAAGGTGGGTAGGGAGAGGTCTGTTGGCCCCCAACAAATGAGGCCCACAGAGTCACCCGTGCAGCTCTCGGATGGAGTTCCAACAGTCCCGACTGCAGTGGGGAAGCTGGGAAGTCCGTGCGTGGCATTCGTCCGGAGCCGCTTTTCTAGGAGTGGGAGGGCAATAGGCGGGGCACGGGCGTGTCGGGGGGGCGTTCCGCAGGTGCGACCAGGTAAATCTTGGTCTCTTCAGATTGACATCACCTGGCGCATGCCTAGTTGGTCTGCACCTTCCCGGGTCGCCGGCATTTTCGCGCGCACGGGAAAAGGTGAAGAAGAACCCGGAAGTGCACCATCTTGCCTCCGTTCATCCAAACATTAATTACTCTTGCAATTTCTGCCATATCTGCATAGCACCTGTCTTGTAATTTAGCTAATATTTTTCTTGAACTTTTGGTTCTTGAACAAATATATTTTTAAAGTAAATGTTATGTCACTATGAAAATGGAAAACCTTATAAAAGAAGTGACTGTAGGCCAGGCACGGTGGCTCACGCCTGTATTCCCAGCACTTTGGGAGGCCAAGGCGGGTGGATCACGATGTCAGGAGATCAAAACCATCCTGGCTAACACGGTGAAACCCCATCTCTACTAAAAATACGAAAAATTACCCAGGTGCAGTGGTGGGCACCTGTAGTCCCAGCTACTCTGGAGGCTGAGGCATAAGAATGGTGTGAACCCAGGAGGTGGAGCTTGCAGTGAGCCAAGATAGCCCCACTGCACTCCAGCCTGGAGAGAAAAGCGAGACTCCATCTCAAAAAAAAAAAAAAAAAAAAAAGAAGAAGAAGAAGAAGTGACTGTGGCCAGGAGCAGTGGCTCATGCCTGTAATCCCAGAACTTTGGGAGGCCAAGGTGGACAGATCACCTGAGGTCGGGTGACCAGTCGGGCCAGCACGGAGAAAACCTGTCTTTACTAAAAATATAAAAATTAGCTGGGTGTGGTGGCCATGTGCCTGTAGTCTGAGCTACTCAGGAGGCTGAGGCAGGAGAATCACTTGATCCTGGGAGGTGAAGGTTGCAGTGAGCTCAGATCATGTCACTGCACTCCAGCCTGGGAGACAGAGAGAGATTCTGTCTCAACGACAACAACGACAACAACAACAACAAAAAGTAACTGTAAAATTTATCTCAGTGAAAATCAAACACTTATTGAATCCTGTCTGGTGCCTAAGGAAGACTCAGAGCCTGAGTCCTGTTCTCTCATTCCTTTCTTTTCTTTTTTTTTTTTTTTTTTTTTTAAAAAAAGGAATGGTTAGAAGGCAGCTAAAGATCCACAGTTATAGACATGCTAGCACCAAATAGAGAATTCTTCCTTTCATTAATCGGAAAGAGTGAAAGACAACTGAAAAGACATTAACTTTCTGTCTGTGTGATCCATTATCATTTAAAGTAATATTTATATCACAAAATCACCTCATATTCAACGTTGGTACGCATTACAAATTTGGGAGAACAGTGGTATAGTAGGAAAATATACTACTCTAGGCAGCAGATATTGATTCTGGAAAAGATTTTGTCAACCTCATTTGCAACCACAGTCAAGTGCTGCAATTTCTCTGTGCCTTAAATAACTCTTTGACAATGGGGAATGTGGATTTTATATCAAACAGAGTGATCTAGGTTAGGCTGTGGTTACAAACAATCACCAAATCTCACTGGCTGTATTTGTGTTTGCTGACTTTTTGTAGTTGTTTAAACCAAAAATTTTATTTCTCCTTCCCTCTAGATGTTCTATGCAGGTCAGCTGGGATCATGTTACTGCTTTGTCATCATCCTCACTCCAAGATTCAAGATAACAGAGCTACCACTGCCTGGACTATCACTGTTCACAATGACACAGGAAAACCACCCACTGCTTCTTAAAACTTTTGCCCAGTAATACACATGCTCATGTTTAATTGGCTAAAGCATGCCATATGTCCACACCTGGCTTCAAGTCAGTAGAGAAGTGCAATTCTGTCATGAGCCCAGAAGGTGGGAATACCAAAATATTTGTGAGTTACTGAAGGGGTGGCCTGCCCCTCCACACCTGTGGGCGTTTCTCGTTAGGTGGAACAAGAGACTTGAGAAAAGAAATGAGACACAGAGACAAAGTATAGAGAAAGAAAAAGTGGGCCCAGGGGACCAACGCTCAGCATACAGAGGACCCACACTGGCACCGGTCTCTGAGTTCCCTCAGTATTTATTGATCATTATCTTTACCATCTTAGAAAAAGGGAAGTGGCAGGATAATAGGATCCTCGTAGGGAGAAGGTCAGCAGTAAGACATATGAATAAAGATCTCTGTGACATGAATAAGTTTAAGGAAAAGTGCTGTGCCTTGATATGCATATGCAAACATCTCCATAAACCTTTTTAGTGCATAAAGAGCAGCATTGCCGCTGGCACATCCCACCTTCAGCCCTAAGGTTTTCTCCTTTCTCAGTAAACAGAACATACAATCGGTTTTACACCGAGATGTTCCATTGCCCAGGGACCGGCAGGAGACAGATGCTTTTCTCTATCTCAGCTGCCAAGAACCCTTCTTTCCTCTTATACTAGTCCTTTTCAGCACAGACCCTTCACGGGTGTCAGGCTGGGGGACGATCAGGTCTTTCCCTCACCAAGAGGCCATATTTCAGACTATCACATGGGGAGAAACCTTGGACAATACCTAGCTTTCCTAGGCAGAGGTCCCTGGGACCTTTGGCAGTGTACGTGTCCCTGGGGACTTGAGATTAAGAGAATGGTGATGACTTTTCACAAGCATACTGCCTTCAGGCACTTGTTTAACAAAGCACACCCTGCACAGTCCAAAATCCGTTAAACCTTGAGTCACCACAGCACATGTCTCTTGCAAGGACAAGGTTGGGGGTAGGGTCACAGATTAATAGCATCTCAAATACAAAACAAAATGGAGTCTTTTATGTCTACTTCTTTCTATATGGACACATAACAGTCTGATCTCTCTTTCTTTTCCCCACAAGTTACAGTAACTTCCATCAACTTAATGGTCTCTAAAATCCTTATAACTTATTAAATTCTATGATTATAACAAAATTGTACTTTGCATTTAATGTATGAGTTCTTTTTAATTTGTCAGGTTATTTACTTTGGAAAATTTTATTATATGAAAAAGCTATTATAGAAGTGTAGCATATCTTATTCTTCAAAGATTCATTATTAAACACATTAAAAATTTTAGGAGATTAAAACTTGATATAAACTATCCAACCAGGATGGTTAAAAGTAGAACAAGAATTTCTTGGTTTTGTTTTTGAGTGTTATTTAGATAACACAAAAATATGCTACCTAAATCATTTCAATGGTAATAGGAATTGTGCAGAATAAAAGAAAATAAATGTTTAGAAACTTGCAAATGTTAGGAAAGTTTTATAATCATTAAATTGCAAAGGTCTGATGTTAGTGGAAAAACTTGGTTTGATCTCTATTAGTGTGCCCTAGTTCTAAATGCACAGGCTCACATGGCATCCACAGACTTGCCATGCCTGGTTAGATTTTTGTCTTCTTCAGTTACCACTCAGTTACTAACAGAATCAGGCTCAGCACCTCCTCTCTTGCACGGCTTGGCCATCACATGTAAAAGTGATCTGGCTTATTTAAACAGAATATTTTCTTACTGTTCCCTTTGTTATTACATATTGTAGCAAAGAACTATGAGCATTTTACCACTGTCTACATATCAAAATAGGTCATAGAACCTCCACAGGAACATCAAATCAGAAGATCAACAACATCACCATAGCTTGTCCCAAACATTTTGAAGTGTGACTATTCTGTCTTTTAGTCTACTGCCAATATATTTTGTCTTCCATTAGTCTCTCATGTTCTTTCAGTAGTGATCTCTCTCCAACTTGACTAAAAACTTCTTTGGTGCAAAGCCAAGCCATATACTTCTTTTGGGTCAAACATAACACCTAATACAATGTTGAGCATATAGTAAGTCTCCTGAAACTTTTGTTGTTGTGGTTGACACATATTTAGAGCAGAAGGAGGATAGAGGGCTTTTATTTATTCATTTAAAAAGACAGTTTTGAATAGCCACCATATAGCCTGGACTGTATGTAAAAAAAACAAAAGCAAACTACAAAACCTAGAGCAGTGGTCCTCAATGAGGGTCACCTTCCAGGGGACATTCAGCAAAGTCTAAATGCAGTTTTGTTTGTCATAGTTGGTGGGGGGGGTGAGGTGCTGCTTGTATCTACTGGGTAGAGGCAAAGAATGATGCTAAACATCTTAAAACACACAGGACAGCCTCCACCACAAAGAATTATCCAGTCTCAAACATCGATCACGCCTGGATTGAGAGACCCTGCCCTACACAGTAGTGGGTGAGTCAGAGAATGAAGAGTAATTTTAATACAAATTTCTTAATAGTGGTTTTTTCTTTCCCACTGTTTTGAAAGGCAACAGTTTCATTATTTGTATCTAACTAAGCAACACGACTTTAGACATAGACATATGACACATATGACAAAAACTACATAAGGGAGTTGTTGAAAGACTTTTGTTGTTGAGCATACTTTTGTGGATGAAGGTATAAACAGTTGTTTCCATTATTTTCTTAGAGTAGAATTAACTTCTACTCTAGAAGAATTAATTAGAGTTTTTTAACTTCCTCATTAAAAAAATAAAGAATATATTTTCTTAGAGTAGAATTAACTTCTACTCTAGTAGAATTAATTAGAGTTTTTTAACTTCCTCATTAAAAAAAATAAAGAATATAATAGTAGGTGAGGTTAAGTTTAGAAAAGCTGTATTTATACCACCATGGTATTTCTGAAACCCCAATAACTACCATGGCTACTTCACAGCTTGAGATCAGTTAAGACTGGCTAGACCAAAATTCTCTTTGCTCAAGGGTCTTGAGTAGAAAAATAATATCCAATAACTTTGTACATAATAAATTTATAATATACTTCAAATAAATAAAAAATATCCAGTTCATGTATAAGAATTTTTAACCAGATAAAGACGAATCATAATAAAGCAGAATTATTGAAAGTTTACATCCTAGCCTTCTTGCCAGTATTCCAAGGTCTAGTTTGAAAATGCTGTGCTCAATAGTTTAATACAAGCTAGCATTTGTTTGATGGTAAAATCTCCTTTATCAGACAGCTAGTGTTTGGGAAACCTCCCAAGAACAACCTAATTGTAGGTAACCCATGGAGAAAGTGTTAAAAGTCAACACTCCTCTTATGAAAAGTACTGCAAAACTTTAGTAAAACATTAATTCTTTATGCCCATCAGAGATTCAAAGAATAATAGTAATAAGTTTCAAGGATATCTATTACATCCTCTTTGCCACATGGGAGTTGATAAGTCTAAAAAATCTATTTATCTTTGTGTATTGGTCTCTCTCTCTCTCTCTCTCTCTCTCTCTCTCTCTCTCTCTCTCTCTCTCTCTCTCTCTCCCCGCTCCCTGCCTCCCTCCCTTGTGTCTTGAAGAATATAGGTGGAGGTCACATCCTTCTCTCTGTATCTCATTTTCTGCCTTACTGAGTAGAATTAGCAAAGTTCTCATCTTTGTCTTTATATTTGTTAATCTCTTTGTGTTTTACTCTGAGTATTTTCTTGTTGTTCTTTAGCTGTCTCTTTCACTCAGTTGGCCATTCTCAATTACTAAACAGGTATTTTTCTGGCTTTAGTAATTGAATTATTTTACATTTCATGTTAAATGTTCATGCATTCATTCAATTAATTACTTAAAATATAAATATTGGATACTTACTGCATTCCTGGATCATGTTAGGTACCAGGAGAAGATAGACAGGTAAACTGCCAATGATAATAGAGTGTGATAAATGCTTTGATCACAGAAGAGTTATGTGAGAATAAAGAGAAGAGACATGTAAGTTAATCCTAAAAGAGTTGGTTCTTGAGGAAAAACTCCTGGAGGTTTTGAGGTCTAGGCTTGAATGTGAAGAACGAGGAGCTATCAACCTACTGGCTATGGAAGAATGATTATTCAAAGTGATAGAAATAGCATCCGAAAAGCAACATAATCAGATGTGTGTTTTCAAAATATCACTCTTTTTCATAAAGTGCTTCAATGAGGGAAGTATTAGAAGCAAGGAGACCAGCCACAAGACAATGGCAGTTATACCTTCAAGAGGTGATGTTGGCCACAGTAGAGGAGAAATAGAAGAAATTGAAAGAGATGAACAGAATTATTGTTAGTTAGGAATGAGGCCAGGAGAACTGAGGCTGCTGCCAAGGTATCCACCTCAGACATGTTGGTACCATTCCTTGAGCTGGGAAGCACAGAAGGAGGAGCAGGCTGAGGAACCAGAGCTGCAGAAAGAATAGGATGAGCTCTGCTCTACCCATGCTTTACCTGTGTTGCCTGGTGGGCATCCACAGGGAGGGACCCAGAGGGAAGTTGCCTATATGGGTCTGAAACACAAGAGAGAAGCAATTACAGTAGATTAATTTCAGAGATAATATTTTCCTCAATGGAATGAATACATTATACACATATGATGCTAATTCTCTCAAATATGAACCCAGGAGTAGAGTCTCTAGTTCAGTCTTTGATATGTACCATCAAAGATTTTGCATGTCTTTTCCCCTTATCACTGTACACTAGCATTCCTTATTACTGCCTTTGCCAGAAGGTCGAATAATATTATTAATGTAATATTAAAATAATATTATTACTCTTTTGCATTTACATAGCTTATCAGAGTTTACTTAAAACTCTTTCTCATACAGCTCTGGACAAAGTCTTCAGTCTGTGAGCTGGCTTTAGAGAACCAGCCTAGGGCCAGGAAACCAGGATCGAACCGCAGACCAGAAGTTCTAATGAGGTTGCTGCAAGTATTTATTCTGGGGTCACAGCCAGTGTTCAGAACCAGAAGTCACAGAGTTAACCAAGCCAAGGCCCAAGATCTAAGCCAAGAGTTGGAGCCAAGTCCATGGGCAAAGCCAAGAATCAGTCACAGGATTAGCACATCAGAACAAGCCCCAGAACTGCTGCTGAACCCAAGGTCCTCCCCCAGGCCCTGCGTCTTTTGGAGGCATTCTCTGCCCACGGACTTTCACTCCCAGAGGAACACAATCTACAAGGTAGGAATGGGAAACCTGAGGATTTCCTCTGCCTTTATGAGAACTTTGCTTTGGAAAACACAACAAGAATCCCACTGAAAGCATATTAACTACCAAGTGATGGATTAAAAAATGAAATAAAATAAAACTGTATGTATTATTTACGAATTTATTAAAATTCCTACATGTACAGAAACAATTATGTTACATTCAATTAAAATCAATGAGAAAATCTAATAATTTCAAATTCAATTAGATTTTTCTCAAAGAATCTTAAAAATAAAAAATTCTGAATTCTATCTTGAATACTTTCCTATAATACCTTATGATGTCTTCCTTCATTTACCCTCTTCTGAGAAACTTCAGTAATAACGTGTTGATTTCTTTTTTCTTTTTATCTTTGATGTAGCCAAAAGAGCCTAAGAACAACCTAGGTAAGAAAGGAAACCTTTACTAAAGCTATATTCTGAGAAATAAATGTAGCAAAAATAGATTTATCTCTTTAAATATAATTTTAAATAGACCATACATCATTAACATGGCTCAACAATTTTAAAAGTATATTTCAAAAGCAAACAGTGAAACTTTTGTTCCTAGGTCAGTCCCTCCTCAGTTTAGTACCACAACCACCACCCATGAATGTAATTATTGTCGTGAATTTCTTGCCATTCCTTCAGAATTTTATAATGAGCATATAAGCACATACAGAAATATGTTCTCGTTTCTCCTCTTTCTAAGCAAAATGTAGCACACTGCTCTGAACCTTATATTTTCCCATCTAACTATGTGCAGAGATTTCTCCTGTCTTTTAGAGTTGCATAGTATTCTGTTGCACAGGTGTACTTAACTTATTTAACCAGTAATTTAACATAGACACTTAGGTTGTTTTGACTCTTTTGCTGTTACAATGTGGCAATCAATAACCTGGTAATATTCCATTTTGCACATATGCAGTATATATGTAGGAAAAACTACCAGAAGTTAAATTGATGAAGTAGAATGTATTGCATTTGTAATTTTAATGGATATATCTAAATGCCTTTCATAGTGTCATACTAATTTCTACTTCCCCACAGCCTAAGAATTTTATTGAACTTCTTGACTTTTCCCAATCTTTAAGTAAAAAACGATGGTATTATGATATAGTTCAATTAATGTTTCTCTTATTAAGGGTATTACTGTGCCTCTTTTCACGTATTTAAGAGACAAAGGTATATTATCTTTCTATAGCTTTTGTCTATATTTTTAAAAATTGGTCTTTTTAAATTATTGATTTCTAGAAGATTTTTATTACATTAGAACTTTTTGTACAGTATGAGTTATGAGGAATTTTCCCAGATTTTGGTTTATCTTTTGAGTTTTTTATAGTTTTTGGCCATACACAATTTTTCTTAGCTTTTTGTGAGTTAAATTTATTAATATGGTTTTGGTTTTTAAAAGATCAGTAAAATAAAAGCACATGAACACCTCAATATGATGAAAAAATATCTCTCTCATTCCCAGATCTAGCATCATACTTATTTGGAATACACTGGATGTAAGAAACAAAGAAGAATGTCCAACATCAACACTACAGTTAACATTATATAAAAGGCACTAACCAAGAAAAATACAAGAGAATGAAAATGAGAGTTAAAAACATACCGAGGCACAACCAAAACAAAAAAAAAAATGCAAGACCCATATGAAGAAACCATTGTAAATGCTACTGTAGGACAAAAATGAAGACTTGAATTAATGGGAAAACCTACCTTGGACTAGAAGATCCAACATTGTAAAGAGGCCAATTTGTTTGAAATTATCTCATACATTTTATATACAACCCTCCCAAAAATTACAGTGTGTTTTTTTGTTGTTTTTGTTTGTTTTATTTTGCTTTTTCTCATTTTAAGAACTAGACAAGATAACTGAAAAATTTGTATGGAAAAAAATCATACATACAATAATATCCAAGAAAACCCTGATATAGAAGAGCAATAGAGGCAGATTAGCTCTAACATATTAAAATTTATTCTAAATTCTTAATAATTAATAGTATGTTAATATCACATTATTACCAATAGACTAATAAAATATTATAACAAATCCAAAAGTATGTCTAATATAAACAGAAATTTTGTTTACAATAAAGATGTCATCCCAAATCAGTGCAGAAAGGTAAACTATTTTATAAACATCTTGGGACACCTGAATAACCATCTAAAACAAAATATTAGATCCATACTTTAGGTACAGCAAGTACCAGATAATTCAAAATGGATCAATAGTCCTAAAAAAGGGAGGAAGAGAGGGAGAAAGGAAGGGATTAAAGCACTAAAAACGCATTCCATGTGAGTTCTTTCATAACCTGAAAATGACAAAAACTTCCAACTAGGAAGCAAATAAACGTTTTGGTGTTTTTTAAGTGTTTTGTACAATTCTAAAACTTCAAGACTTTTTTTTCTTGAATAAAATACCAACCTGGGCCAAACCTTAAGCAGACAGTTTTGAGAAATAATCAATTCTCTTTCTAGTAGATAGATATGCAGAAAAAAATCAGAAGACTATAAACACAGAGAATAAACGAGATTTTAAAGGGTCTCTGACTAAAATACTAAAGCAAAAATTCTGAGAGACCTTTCGAGTTAAATATGTTAATCCCTTGTATATTTTAAAAAGAACATGGATTACCATGATTTACAGTCACAAGACACAGGTTCAAGTTTCTATTCTCTCACTTACCAACAACATGACCCTAGAAAAATTACTCAATTTTTCTGAAATTTAATTTTTTAATCAACAAATGGGATTAATGGAAAGATCTCTATCGATATCCCCAGGTTATTGTTTTGATAAAATAATCTAACATATCTGCAAATACTTTATAATCTACAAAACTATACAAATACAGTTATATATATGGTATATGTTTCAGCACAAAAAGTATGTATCTATTTTAACATGAGAAATTCAGTTTAATCAAGTTTCTGAAGATATTATATAGCATCCTAGCAGTTTTGGGATTTATAGAGAGGAAGTTAAAACAAGTTTATTACTGTCTATGACACTCACTTTATTGATGTGAATCTTATTTAAAATGGAACTGAATAAATGAATAAAAATAATTACTCTAGATGACAAATTGTCATCTACTGGAAGTCAGTGGGTAGAGGCAGCAGCAGGCACTATGAGAAATCGAGGCAGAGGCACATCCTTAAAGCCCATCACTGAAGCCAGTTCATGTGGCAAAGCACACAACAGACATGTGGCAAGGGGGCCTGAGCTGCAAAAGAAGCACCAAGAGCAGCCATCTGTCTTCCCATTCAGAACCACCACCTCTGTATCCAAGCCTCCATCAAGAACTTCCAAAGGGCCATGCTCATAATAAACTGGAAAATGATGGCTTCTGGTATTTAGTAACTCAGAGGACAGGACTTTCCAATACTATGTGTAATACACTCTGACAAGAAAAAGGCATTTCAAATAAGGCTACTAGGAGGAGGGGAGTAGCTTTAGTTTTGCTTTGTACTCTTAACCTTTGTGGGCAGGCAGTAGTCTTATTCAACAATACCCAGGTAGTCTTACTCAACAATACTCAGATGGACTATTTATATCTAGATAAGAAAATGACTTAGAATAATCAGGCCCACCTGTAATGGGCCAAAGGTACATAGTTAACTATACAAACTCACATACTTTAAAGAACACAGAGTGGGTTCTGATCCCATTGTCTGTTCACAGAAAATGAAAAACCAATGCCTCTTCCCCTGCCTCTCCAAAAAAGAAAGAAGAAAAAAATATTTTGTGATTAGCAAAACATTTTTGATCAGACTAGTATGAATCCTTTCACTATGTTGCTTAGTTTTCACACCACAGTTTGCTCCTTTCCTTAAGTTAGCACTGTTAATTTAAAAAATAAATAAAAATCCTTCCCCTATCTTCATTCATTTGCCCAATGAATGACTTTTATAAATTGCATTATTCCAGTAGTCATCAGCAAAATTCTACATAGGACTAAACCGCCCTGATATGCAGATTGCTCATGCTGCATATGATATGCAGATTGCTCGTGCCTGTGGTGACACCTAGAATGAATAAAGTGTACCTCTAATTGGAGGGTTCTGCATCTTGGTCCCACCTACTGTCAGTAGTATGCTGGAGTTGGCTTGATCCATGTGCCAGAGCTAATTACATGCATTTCTTCCCAAACCTGAAACCAGAAACGTCATGGTGGTAGCTTGAAATCATCCATGACAGGAGTATTTACACCACAGAAACTGGCAAAAGCTAAAAATCAGCCCCCTCCCCCACAAGAGAGCCATATGTTAGTCATTTCCAACATACTTGACACTGTTCTCTCCAGAGAACCCCTGTTCTCTGTCCAGTTGTGATAAACAGTTCTTTAAACACATTTTGGCAGTAAGATTTGCATTCACTCACAATAAATACTGAAAATGAGTGCCCCCTCCTACCAAAATATAGAAAGCATGCTCCATCAGGTATAACACCATACCTTCCCAAAATAAGCCTTGAACTGTTAACTATGTAATCATTTAATGGCACTATTGGGAACCCATTCTTGAAAAGTATTCACATTTCTTGCTGACACAAATTAAGTCCAACCTTTTTTGTAGTGAATTATTTGGTTGGTTGGTTTCTAAACTTCCCTCAATGCACTAAGATCACCAGGATTTAATGGTAGTTTGCTGAGGCTGAAGTCAAATGGCTGAGTGAGTCCAGCCAGATATGAGAAAGTTTCAGTGTGACCGTTTTCCATGTTTTACTGTTTGCAGCAAACCAAAAGTTGAAATAGTAAGTTGCACAAAGTTGAAAGTGTGGAGGGTGGGAGGTGGAGAAGCTGGACTGCTGCTGTTCAGTGATCAAGGACTTAGAAGCTGCTGTTCTGGAGCAACAGCGTAGGTGGAATGCTGGTGCCAAGTGGGTTCTTTTTTTCTGCACCCCACTTCCTTTCCTTGCCTGTGGCTTTCAACAAATATGGTGGTGGGACGGTCAAAATCAACATCATGATCCTTCTCAAATTCCAATTTGAAATATTCTTTCAATAGATGTGTCCTACAATGTTTGCTACAGGCTGTGTTCTATAGCCCCCAAATCATATAGTGAAGCCTTAACACCCCTATACCTGAGAATGTGACCATTTGGAGATAAGACCTTTATATAAATAGTTGCATTACAATGGGATTATTAAGGTGGGCCCTAATCTGACTAGTGTTCTTACAAGAATAGGAAATGAGAATATAGACAACATAAAGAGGCACCACTTGAAAACACTGAAAGAAAACAGCTATTTACAGGTTAAAGAGACAGGTCTCAGAAGAAGTAATCCTTCAGACAGCTTGATTTTGGACTTCCAGCCTCTAGAACTGTGAGAAAATAATTTGCTGTTGAAGTCACCCACTCTGCAGTGTTTTGTTATGAAAGTCCTAACCCCTAGTTACTTAGCCCTAGTGTTACTAAAACAGGATGCTTTTGTGTTAGAGACTGAAATGCACCTCCCGGAAATTCTTATGCTGAAGACCTAACCCCCAATGTGGAGACACAGCCTTTGGGGAGGTAATTAAGGTGAAATGAAATCATACAGCATGGGGCCCAAATCATCGGATAGCACTGGTGTCCTTACAAGAAGAGGGATAGTCACCAGAGTGACTCTCCCCTCTCTCTCATCTCTCTCTCCATACTCACTGAGGAAAATCCTTGTGAAATTACAGCCAGAAGGTGGCCTTCTACAAGTCAGGAAGAGTCAAGAAGAGAAGACTTACCAGAACCAAACTCTGACAGCAACATGATCTTGGACTTCTAGCCTCCAGAACTGTGAGAAAACAAATTTCTATTGCTTAAGCCACTGGTCTGTGGTATTTTGTTATGGCAGCCTGATCAGATTAATCCACTCTTCCTTTGTATGTTTTGCTGCTGAGTAGGCATCAGAGCATTATTAAATGAATGGACTTAACCTGTGAGGCTCAATCCAAAATGGAATCTGAGAAGAAAATAATGTCTTAATTTAATTAATTTCCCCTTCCTTGTTCATCAATCTTCTTTTGACTTAATTTAACACCTTTTCTTGCTTTCATTTTAACCAGAGATTACACTGGTGGATGTAGGTTCATAGGAGAATCCAACACTGCTGAAAAGGTTTTCTGAACATCCAGCATGGTTGGCTTTCACTGCCAGGCATTCATTTGTTTTTGTTTTTTTTTTTTTTTTTTGAAATGGAGTCTTGCTCTGTCACCCAGGCTAGAGTATAGTGGTGCAATCTTGGCTCGCTGCAACCTCCACCTCTCGGGTTCAAGTAATTCTCCTGCCTCAGCCTCCCAAGTAGGTGGGATTACAGGTGCCTGCCATCATGCCTGGCTAATTTTTGTATTTTTAGTAGTGACAGGGTTTCACCACCTTGGCCAGGCTGGTCTTGACCTCCTGACCTCGTGATCCACCCACCTTAGCCTCCAAAAGTACTGGGATTACAGATGTGAGCCACCGCACCCGGCCTAGACATTCTTAACACATCAGTGTAAATCTCTGACTGCCATGCCATGGTAGCAACTGACAAGGTTGCATAAGAATGTTGTTTGCTATACAATTTCATAATTTTCACCCCTGAAAACATTTTTTTTCTGCATAATTGGTGTAGTTTGCATGTCATCAAAATCCAAGTTGAGTCCTAGTTAGAATTAAATTCGTATAATGATGAAAACTGAGCCTTCACTAAAGTGTCAAGCTTATGTGAGCAATCAACAAATACAAATCAATAGTAAAATAATATGTACTCTAATTTATACTATCATCCATGAGATCAACACAGGAGATTTGTATATATGAATTATTTGTTTTCACACAGCTCTACTTTGTGTCTCTTTAAATTTGTGACTTTTTAATCCTAATGTCTTCCACGTTGTAGGTATTAATTTATCTTACTGTGACCAGGCTAGAATTTTTATTGCATGTAAAATTTCTTATTGATCTTGGGATCTCCCATCTTCTAGTAGAGTGGCTTGTACATAGTAGGTAAATGGAATTGAGTCAGAGAATGGAAGAAGAGCTCAATCCCCTTGATTTCATAGTAAAACAGTGGAGGGACTGAGATCAGTCTTCAAGGCTGCTGAATTCCAGACCCCTGTCATAGTTATTAATTGTGCAGGTATTATTTATCTTAATCATTCTAGCATTGCAAAATGAAGTTTTTATTGATCAAGTAATAACCTCTGTGGCTAGGTAGGATTATCTCAGAACTTTCAGATCAGTTATTCTGATGGGATGGTCTCAGCCATTCCCTACCAGACCTCCTAAATGTAACACAGTTTATTGGGTGTGAGAGACTTTCAAATGAGCTCATAATCAATGAGCAGTAAACATCTCATGGCAGTCAGAAGTGGCATGGACCCTTAGAACATGAATCAAATCCCTCTTAACTCTAATGCTGTGCTTTATTCTCAGTGTTTGTCTTTATCTTTCAGCTGCCTGGCAGTTTGGCTACATTTGTGCGAAGAAAAGGTATGCACAGTTGATTTAGAAAAAGGGTTTGTCTATAACTGAAATTTGCATATATGAGAATGTTTGCTTTTAAAGTCTTTGAAATATTAACATTTTATTCATGGTGATATACAGTTTAGCAATTTGGAATACATGACTGTTTGAAGAATGTCTTTAGAAGTTTTATGAGGGTGCCATGCATTTTGTAAACACAAATTTCCCAAGATTTGCAAGGTCATGGGTTAGATCTATGACCCCAATGTCATGATAATTTTGGCAACTTTTCCATGCCCATTCCTTGGATCTCTCCCTCCCCTCATTTATAACCACATCAATGTTGGCTCATCAACTGTGCACAGTCCTGCCTCTTTCCTGTGAGAATAAACATTTCGTCAAATGAAAACAGTTTCAAGACTAGGGTTTCCTTGGCCAAAGTTAAAATAAAAGCTTTCCCCTTATGTAATTAAGGCAGAGACAACTGTAGACATGTTCTAAATCCTTAAAATGCTCAATCCATCCACAGTCCCCATGTGTCCCACTGGAGCCAAAGTCATCTTAATTATGTATTCTAGGTAGAAGGCAAAAGACCAAATCCCGCCTCATCCGGACTTCAAAGCATTTCAAATCTCATCCACATCTCCTTGGTTTTTCTTTCACTTAATATTAAGTGTTCTATCATTATCCCTAAACTTTCTATTGGTGTACCACTTTTTATTTAAAGAAATAAAAATAGGCTGAATAAATCAATGATTGAGACCATTTCTCCCCAATGCCCAGTTCCCTCCTTGAGAATGAAGCACTTCATGTTAGTGACATAATTTATTGATGCATTGCCTTAGTCAAGGAATATTTCAAGGGAACCCAGGGGACAAGACTGATAATTAAGCTATGTGTGGTTAAGTTAATTCAGATTATATTGTTTTTGGAAAATCATGTTGTTGGTAATAGCATAATTGTGGGGAAAATTATTTTTAACATTGAAGTAGGCTTAGGTTGTGGACGTGGTCTAGGGCCATGTGTGAAGGGCCTAGGTAATAGGGCAGTTCGACTGTGTGCCCAAAGCCCCATGCCAACAATTTTTTATATATGTCATCCAATTGAAAAGCATCCCATGCAGTCTGTAAAAATTAGATATTAAAAAGGAGTTATCAATAGTCTGAAAGATGTACATGCATGGTGAAGAAGGTATGAATGAGGGCACATATTTGTGTGGATAAAGAGAAGGAAGAAGTAGGGAGTGATTGACAAGTGGATGCATATAATTATTGATGCATATACTTGTAGACACCAGAGATGTGTACAGTAGAGGAACACAATCAATGCTCAACCATCTGGAATCAGGCAGTGGACACAGAAATAAATACCTTAGTCTCACTCTGTGGTCTTTGATATACTCAACTGGTAAATTCAACCAGAAGCTGTGAAGCCAAGGAGTTTGCTGACACCATTCACACTGGTCACTTCCCAAGGCACCTAGCAGAATTTTAAAAGATGGAGGCTAGACCTCCCAAGACTACTAAACCAGGAAGAAGTTGAATCCCTGAATAGACCAACAACAGGCTCTTAAACTGAGGCAATAATTAGTAGCCTACCAACCAAAAAAAGTCCAGGACCAGACGGATTCACAGCTGAATTCTACCAGAGGTACAAAGAGAAGCTGGTACCATTCCTTCTGAAACTATGCCAATCAATAGAAAAAGAGGGAATCCTCCCTAACTCATTTTATGAGGCCAGAATCATCCCGATACCAAAGCCTGGCAGAGACACAACAAAAAAAGAGAATTTCAGACCAATATCCCTGATGAACATTGATGCAAAATCCTCAATAAAATACTGGGAAACCAAATCCAACAGCACATCAAAAAGCTTATCCACCATGATCAAGTGGGCTTCATCCCTGGGATGCAAGGCTGGTTCAACATATGCAAATCAATAAATGTAATCCAGCATATAAACAGAACCAAAGACAAAAACCACATGATTACCTCAATAGATGCAGAAAAGGCCTTCGACAAAATTTGAACAGCTCTTCATGCTAAAAACTCTCAAACAATTAGGTATTGATGGCACGTATCTCAAAAGAATAAGAGCTATTTATTACAAACTCACAGCAGTATCATACTGAGTGGGCAAAAACTGGAATCATTCCCTTTGAAAACTGGCACAAGACAGGGATGCCCTCTCTCACCACTCCTATTCAACATAGTGTTGGAAATTCTGGCCAGGGCAATCAGGCAGGAGAAAGGAACAAAGGTATTCGACTAGGAAAAGAGGAAGTCAAATTGTCCCTGTTTGCAGATGACATGATTGTATATTTAGAAAACCCCATCATCCCAGCCCAAAATTTCCTTAAGCTGATAAGCAACTTCAGCAAAGTCTCGGGATACAAAATCAAAGTGCAAAAGTCACAAGCATTCCTATACATCAACAACAAACAGATAGTCAAATAATGAGTGAACTCCCATTCACAACTGCTTCAAAGAGAATAAAATCCCTAGGAATCCAACTTACAAGGGATGTGAAGGACCTCTTCAAGGAGAACTACAATCCACTGCTCAACGAAATAAAAGAGGACACAAACAAATGGAAGAATATTCCATGCTCATGGATAGAAAGAATCAATATCGTGAAAATGGTCATATTGCCCAAGGTAATTTATAGATTCAATGCCATCCCCAGCAAGCTACCAATGACTTTCTTCACAGAATCGGAAAAAAACTACTTTAAAGTTCATATGGCATCGAAAAAGAGCCTGCATTGCCAAGACAATCCTAAGTCAAAAGAACAAAGCTGGAGGCATCATGCTGCCTGACTTCAAACTATACTACAAGGCTACAGTAAACAAAACAGCATGGTACTGGTACCAAAACAGATATATAGACCAATGGAACAGAACAGAGCTCTCAGAAATAATACCACACATGTACAACCATCTGATCTTTGACAAACCTGACAAAAACAAGAAATGGGGAAAGGATTCCCTCTTTAATAAATAGTGCTGGGAAAACTGGCTAGCCATATGTAGAAAGCTGAAACTGGATCCCTTCCTTATACTTTATACAAAACTTAATTCAAGATGGATTAAAGACTTAAATGTTAGACCTAAAACCATAAAAACCCTAGAAGAAAACTTAAGCAATACCATTCAGGACATAGGCATGGGCAAGGACTTCATGACTGAAACACCAAAAACAACAGCAACAAAAGCCAAAATTGACAAATGGGATCAAATTAAACTAAAGAGCTTCTGCACAGGAAAAGAAACTACCCTCAGAGTGAACACGCAACCTACAGAATGGGAGAAAATTTTTACAATCTACCCATCTGACAAAGGTCTAATATCCAGAATCTACAAAGAACTTAAACAAATTTACAAGAAAAAATCAAACAACCCCATCAAAAAGTGGGTGAAGGATATGAACAAACACTTCTCCAAAGAAGACATTTATGCAGTCAACAAACACATGAAAAAATGCTCATCACTGGCCATCAGAAAAATGCAAATCAAAACCACAATGAGATACCATCTCACACCAGTTAGAATGGCGGTCATTAAAATGTCAGGAAACAACAGGTGCTGGAGAGGATGTGGAGAAATGGGAACACTTTTGCACTGTCAGTGGGACTGTAAACTAGTTCCACCATTGTGGAAGACAGTGTGGCGATTCCTCAAGGACCTAGAACTAGAAATACCATTTGACCCAGCCATCCCATTACTGGGTATATACCCAAAGGATTATAAATCATGCTGCTATAAAGACATATGCACATGTATGTTTACCGTGGCACTATTCACAATAGCAAAGAGCTTGGAACCAACCCAAATGTCCATCAATGACAGACTAGATTAAGAAAATATGACACATATACACCATTGAATACTATGCAGCCATAAAAAAGGATGAGTTCATGTCCTTTGTAGGGACATGGATGACGTTGGAAGTCATCATTCTGAGCAAACTATCGCCAGGACAGAAAACCAAACACCTCATGTTCACACTCATAGGTGGGAACTGAATAATAACACTTGGACACAGGGTGGGGAACATCACACACCGGGGCCTGTCATGGGGTGGGTGGAGTGGGGAGGGATAGCATTAGGAGATAAACCGAATGTAAATGACAAGTTAATGGATGCAGCACACCAACATGGCACATGTATACATATGTAACAAACCTGCACGTGGTGCACATGTACCCTAGAACTTAAAGTATAATAAAAAAAATACAAAAAAAATATGAAACACACACACACACACACACACACACAGATGGAGGGTAGATACAGAAGGCCCACGAAAAAATATTTAGTACTGCTCTCTTTCTCATTTCCTGTGCAGTACTCTTCGCTGATTGAGTGTTGAGTCTTCCAGGATGCAGAGGCTGTCGGAGAAGCACCGTAACTCACCAGACATTTGGATGACGCTCACATTGGGTAGAGCCTATGATAATCTGGTGCTCAGGAAGTATTCAGGTTTCTTCCCAATAATACTCTTGAAAACTTAAAAATTACTTAAAAATTATGTCCCATGAACAGACTAGGTAGCTTCATTTGGGATCACTGTGTATCAGTAACTAAATGTCTTTTTAATCTTTATTTCTAATTTTGGAATGAAGCCTTTAGAAACTGAAAACCACAGGGTAGTGAAATATAACCATTTTCTTACTGTTTTCTTAATTTGAAATACGCTTGAAGTTTTGGAAAATCAACAAAAAACTAATTGAAACCTAAGAAATGGAAGGGCAAAAATCCTGGGCTACGTCTCTATGCACACCACTGTCTCCAGGACCTAGAATCATGACAATACCTAGCACCCTTTAAATATCTGCTTAATGGGTTAATGAATTAGTTGTTAGTTTCTGTCTATGGCAAAATGGTAAGTACAAAGGACCTTGAATATCCGGTAGTTTGGCCATGACCCATGAGAGGAATAGCATAATCCATATGGCTCAGACCCAATGGGAAGTCATCATTCATCATTTATATATCTAGAACAAGGGGTCAGCGATGAAGAGGAGTAAAATGAGTGAAAACAGTAACTTCATAGAGGACTTACTATGTGTTAAGCACTGTGCTGGGTCCTTTATACAAAAGTCTTATTTAATTCTAAAAACAACCCTATAAATGAGACACTAGTAGTTATTCTACAGATAAGAAAACAGAGCAGTAAGTGTAAAAAGCAAATCATTCAAAAGAAACAGAGAAAAGTGAAATAAAGTGTTGCTCAGGTCAGAGATATAAAGCACCAGAAATTAAATTCTCCTTAAAATGTTGACATATTAATTTAACACTTTCACGAAAAATCACAACCAGCAACGTGCTTACTTAAGGAATGTGTGTGTATGTTTGCACATGTATGCACATTTCCATCAGACGATAAAACTAAATCCCCCTTTGGAAAAATATAATGAACAAATCCAGAAAATTGTTTCACCAAAACCTCCTATAAATGATCTCAGTTCTGTTCTGGAAGAAACTACTCTCCAAGGTGAAATGAAATAAGCCTTACTTTCAACATTCACTGTCTCTTTGTGCTGTTCATGAATAAACTGGGCTAATTGTTGAATGTGAGAAGTGATGATTTTATGATATATATATATATATATATTACTGCCCCAAAATTATTACTTGTTAAATTCATCATCTTTAACCAACAGGTTAGGCTAAATCTAGAAGAAACAGGTAAGATTCTCAATGTGCACTGCTGTACACACTTTGCAATCCCCACATTTATGTGCAACAGGTAACTCCAGTTACAGAGTCCACAAACCTGAAACACTGAAGGAGTTTCAAATATCACATAACATTTCAATATTTAATATGTATTCTAAGCATATCAATTTCTGCATATAAAGAGTGACTAGCACATCATACATTACCATGTCATACTAGTTCTGAGGAACAACGGCTTTCAATTTAAAGAATAAAACACCCTCCAGCTGAAGAAAATTCTCACATTACAATATGTTTAAAAGAATCTATTCCAGTTGTGGTTGGTTGTCTATGAGAAATCTTTTTCATAGGGGGAAAAATTGAACATTCCCATGTGAAAGTCTTTCTTTCAAGAGAAAAAAAAAACTGTACATTGCATTTTATACAAACTAGGTGAATTCAAAATGATGGATCATTTCAAAAATATTCATTATACTATTTACTTACATAAATGTGGTTGTATAAAAAGTAAAAAAGGAATGCATTCACAATTGGTTTAAGTAATTTTCTCTTGGCAAACCACCATATAAAACAGGGGCGTCATGGCGCCACAGAATTCTGAATTGTGGTAGAGCATCATCAGTACACATGGCATTAATCTTTGTCTCGTTGCAGGAGACACCCTTGCTTGCATTAGCAGGCTGCCTCTTAAATGGAAGATGGTGTAATGTAACTCAGGTTTAAATAACACAATAAATAAGAACTCAATTTCTCTTTAGTCTTTGTTACTAATCTTTTCCAAGACCTCTTTGTTAAAGTGCTTCAACATCTACACAGTCTAATGTAAATGACAACTTTTTTGGAGGGGTACAGAGACTCTCAAAAGAGCATGGTAAAGGAAGAAGCTTGAGGGGTTAATATCAAAATTTAGTATTTAACATGTTAAGCAATCGAAATACTTTTAAAAAAACATATGTATGTAAATGTTACATAATTACTTACCCCACTTTCTTGTCTTTTAGCAAACTGACAGTCCCAGTATTTTGGAAATCTCACTGTTTTATATCACTTCATGCTCTCCATGACAAGGGGAACATTTAGCTGTCTTTAATGTCTTTTAATTAAATACACAAAGCATTCTTAAAGTCTTCTTTCTCCAAATATAGATATGCTTTCATATAAGATTTTTCCAAATACATTTTTCTATTGAACTGAGAAGCTTTCAGAAACTGTCCCCACTGAACATAATGACTATTTAAGGAAACAAGCTATTTATGTGGAAATATTAAGAGGGATGATTTTGATAACCCACACTCAAGGCCAAAATAAGGATCATTGGGACTTTTACTGAAGAAGTTAATGGAGGCCAGGCCATTGGCAAATGACCTTGAAATCCCTCGATGTAGCCTCAAATTGGCTTCAGCACAAGCTTATTATTAATGCAGACAGCTAGTTTATACCATGAAAAGCACATGGTATCTCTCTCTCCAAAACCATAGCTGTCACTCAGGCACCCGCAGATTCAAATAAAAGCCATCGATGTGACAACAGTTTTACACTTTTACATATTTTTACCAAATATCACAAGTTTATTAATCAGTATTTTATGTTGTCTAAGAAAATTATAATTCATCTGCTCAATGGCAGCTTTACATATGTATATTTAAAAATTACTATATAAAAGTATAAAAACGTATTACAACACTTGATTTCGATTTTAAATTGTATTTGTCTCTCTGACTATGCCCCAGAGTAATGCCCCAGACATACACATAAAAAATCTTTAATTTTCAGGTACCTCAATATGTTAAAACTATTTTCTCTAATGTTATTAAAAATTGACATATTTCAGAGCTTGCACACACACACACACACACACACACTCACTCTACCCAGTCAGAAAGGAACTGTTTGTTCAGTTTGCAGATATGAAATCATTAGGGACTGGATTTCACTACGGGAAATTTGAGTATCATGTACTGTTAATGCAAAATAAAGAAATAAAGCCTGGGAAGTTAGAAGATTATTTTTTTTGGAAATGCATGTTTAGAACTTAAGAAAGAAAAAAAAATTAAAAACATCTTCTAATGGTAAAGCATTAACAAATACTTTTTCATATGAATAAAATCTGTAATCAGTTAGATAAGAGCAATGTGCCTTTTTTTGGCATTTAATCAAACAATGAAATCATATACACATTTCCTGACACAAAAGACAAATGATGTAATAATCTGAAGGAGTTTCTCTATCTCCTTGGAACTTTGCATACTTGACTTGTTTTCCATATTTTGTGACTTTAAATGGTGGGAAAATTATATTAAAATGCTTGTAGCAGTTCCTCTAAACTAGCATCCTTTTTGTTTTATTGTATTTAATATAAAAGCAGCAATTATTTGATTTCAAAGTTATGAAAATATGTACCTTATGAGAAAACAAGCAATTTAAGCTTTAATTGGTGTCATTTTTCACAGAACTGGCAAGATTCTTGCATCCCTGGCACGTTGTTTTTCTATAAAACTGCAGAGCTGCCTTCAATGAACGTTTTACGAACGCAAACGTTGTTATATGAAGGTATATGCATAGATGCCTGGAAATATAAGATTTCTGGTGGGAATTATTTACAAAAGATGTATTTCATTTGTTACTGTGTGTGTAACAACTCCTATTATTCTCAATGTTTCTCTCTTCTCAATAAGACTGTTCTTAGCTCATGTCTATGAAACACTGGGACTTATGTCTAAAGTAAAATAAAAGCAGACGCTTTGATGAGGGAAAAATAGAACACTTGAGAAAAGCATAAAAGAAATTATAATTTTGACTAAAAGAAAACCCTATTATAATATGTTGAAAGGTTAATTTTGGTTTTAATCAGAAGAAAGATAATATAGAATATGTACCGACAGGCTTGCTTCACATAAATTACATAGAGGCACCACAAGACCATTTTCTGAAGTGTTGCCTTACCATGAATACCTTTACGTATTCTGTTCATATTATATATTTCCCACACTTTCCAAAACAGTGCTCTGTTCTGAAGGACAAATGTTTTATATATGTATTGAGAGATTTCACTATCTTCTCATTTCTAAGGACTTTAGTGATTTCCACACCTGGGGAGGTATTTCTTTGTTGTTTTGTTTTTTAATGAAAATTCCCAGAGCCACTGCCAAGGTTTCATTTTCAAAACATCAGAATAAAGGTAGAGAATCTGTGTTTTTAAAAAAATATCTAGTTGGTTTCTATAAGCAGCCAGATTTGAGGGAAACTGCAGATTAGTGGACTTTATGCAGAAAGTTCCTATTGGGGGACTGGATGTTAGGATATATAAGTATTCTTTATATTTCATTTACATCTTAGTCTTTTTTTAATGTTGGCCATTTTTGTTAATAACCATGGCTAATATACACTCCATGTTACTGTATGCCAGGCACTAAGCTAACCACCTTGTACGCCTGTATCTCGACAATCCTAAAATACAGATAAAAATGTATTCTTTCCTCTTTAGAGATGAAGACAATTTTTGTTAGGGAGTAATGTACGATGGTCAGGCAGCAAGTGATGAACAAGTAAGAACTAGAATCTAGGTTTGTGTGACTCTAAAGGTCACTTTTCTAACCACTATTCTATATAGGAGATTCAAACAGAAAGAGAGCTGCACATGTTTTGAAAACCTTTTCATGTTAGCTACCCAAATTAAATATTAACACCACTAGGAATTATGTGATCTGAACTATTGATATCTCGCTCATGAGTATCATTATTGGTTTGATTCAATTTTGATTCAAAATGAACCACCCAACACTGATGGAATGGCATCAGAACAAGCTTTTCCATTGCTGCCACTTTCCACAAAAATCAATATTAAAAGGTTTTAAATAGTAGCTCAGTGAGAGCAAAAGTATCTATATGTTCAGTCTTTCAACTACTAATCCAAGACTACATGAAAACTCTACCAAGATATGACCAAAGATACTGTTGGGGAAGTTTAAAAGATTTTTTTTCTGGGAAACAGACAAATGCACTTCCAAATGGGTATCAATGAATTGTGTGTCTTTCAGATATGTCCTTTGATCCTGGGAGTTTTCCATGATCTTTCCAATTTGGGTTTTGGGTCCCGTAGCACTGTGAGATCACACCATTCAGAGCACTAATCTGTGAGTTGCTGAGGGGCAAGGCTTCTGCCATTTTTCTCTCTATCCCCAGATATAAGCGTATAGTTCTGAGCATGCTAAAAGCTTTTCTGGAAAGGGCCAGATAATAAATATTTTAGTTTTTTCAAGCTGTATAATCTCTGTGCCAATGACTCAACTTTGCTACTGGGATACAAAGAACAATCAAACATAATATGCAAATAAATGGGTGTGGCTCTCACCAATAAAACTTTATTCGTGGTCACTAAAATTTGAATTTCAAGTAATTTTATGTTTCACAGTCTTCTTTTGATTTTTTGCAACCATTTTAAAAAGTAAAAAAAAACTGTTCTTGGTTCACAAGCCATATAAAAATAGTCAGAGGGCCAGATTTGGCCAGTGGGCCATAGTCTGCTGATCTCTGCCCTAAGCAGTCAATACACATGGTTGTCTGGTTGACTGGCTAGATAATTGTGAGAAATTAGTTGCTATTTAGGTTGAACACATGATGAGGGTATGCATGCAATAAAATAAAAGCCTGTGTAATGACATTCAATTTCCAATATAGAAATAATTATAAAGGACAGAAAAAGTACTTCTAAGGTAGTAATTAATAGGCAAAGCCAAAATGACGCAGAACTACATAATTAATATCAAATTAAAAGATTTCTGGATAAATTCACAGTGCATGTAGACTCACACAATAAACTATAGCAGTCTGTCCTCACCAAATGGCAGGGACTTTGGTGGCCTGTTAGCTGCTTCTGTGATATCTTGCTCTCCATCCTGATTGATCTGGCTTTGGAAAAAAAGGAGCTTCTATTCCCATGTCTGGTTCTCACTCTCTGCTCCCCCACCCAGGCTCATATCCAATTATTTAATTATTTGAGCACATTGGCTGGTATGCTTTCATGTGACTCTTTAGGCAGATGGGAGGTCTTTTGCAAATAATTGTATTGTGTTCTGGCATTTTTCATGTTACTATTTTAGGGTTGAAAGAAATTTTTAGCTTGTGATGGGAAAGTATCTTGCAAGACATGGAGTCCATCCAGGTGAATCTAGGATGGTAATTACAGGACTGTGCTGGTGCCAAAGGTGAGGGTCGGGACTGGGGCAATGGTGGAAGGACACACTCTGTCCTTGCCTCCCACCTGAAACCCCTAATTTCAGAAAAATTTATCTCTCCATTCCCATTAATCCCCCCTGAGAAAATTAAGCCATAAGACTTGACATAACATATGACATCCCATTCTAATATGGGTTTCTTAAAATGGCCAGTCCTGACAGGCACAACACCCTCTCCTCTTTCTGACATTGCTGAGATGCCTGAACTTCTAGAAGGCGGGAGTCAAGTCCCTGATCCTCTTCATATTGGCCAGACCACGTCACTCCTGCACTCAGAGGGTATCTTTTATCCTCTTCAACCTGAATCACTCAGAAGCAAGTGAATGTGTGAAGTCTTATTGGGTTTACTTATTAGGAAAAGTGATGTACATTATTTTAGAAGTTATCTTTTGAACTTTATGAACTGATACTAGATGCTGTTTACAAATTATTTAATCTCATCTCTGAATTGAAAATACTTGACTCCAAAAGGAAACAGTGGATGGCATTATGATGTGGGGGACTCAAGACACTTGCTCACAACAGTCATCATAATGTGTGATCAAATATTTGTTTCCTCCAGTACTTCCACTTGTTATTTATTACCTACTAGACTAAGTCTCACAGGAGTTAGGATTGTGTCTGTTTCTACAATAGTGTAAGACAGAGGGCCCAGTATACAGCAGGTACTCATAAAATGTCTTGAATGAATAAATAGTTAAAATGACAAATGTTCATAGTTGTTTACTCATAACAGGAAATAAAAGCACACTTTTTGTCCTGTACATATCACAGTGCTAGGAAAACACTCGATAAATGTCTCTGCCTTAGTCCAAGGTCTTCTCCTCTCAAGCACACATGCGTCGGCTTCTGCTCAACTACTCACTCCTGTGATTTTGACCTTTTGCTACACCTGTATATATGCCACCTTCCTTACCAGAGCCCATATTACTTCACTGGCTTTCTTTCCCCACTTCTGTCTTCAGGTACTTCCACAGCTCTTCTGGGCCTAAATAATGTCTCCAACTCCCTAAGGTAACACTTCCATGGTATATGCCAGTAGTGAAGATATCACTAATTACCCTAACTGCTATTTCTCTTAGAATAAAGAGGATGACATTTATATACATGATACATCTATTGCTCACTCCCTTTAACATTGAAATAATGCTGTCAACCCATGCTACACGCCAGTTAGATGTTCATCTGCTTCTGGACATTGGTCACAAAGTCTAAATCTCCTGTAAGACATCAAGAGACCAGGCATACTGAGCAGTGGTGACCAGATTTCTCAGAGCTTTTGAGTGCCTATACTAAGAAAACAGTCACAGAAGTATGGGATATGCATACTGGATAGATGGAAGGAAAGGTATGATCATTTCCTAACCACTTCATTAAGTTTCACAAAGGCAAATTAGTTAAGTTATTGTGGTCAACTACTAGAAATACAAACTTAGTGATGCTGTGCAGAAAGAAAATTTATTGTAAAGATACTGGGCTGTCTCGTGAAATCTAGGGCTAGGGATGTGGTCAGGTCTCAGGGAAAAGATTTAATCCAGAACTTACAAAGATGAGGTCTGTCTTCTCTGTCCCATCTCTCCTCTCTTCTTTGCACATATGTTCAGTTTTCCTCTGTTTCTGAGCTGTCCTCTGCTTCCTAGACCATATGGTCTACCTTTATGACAATGGAGGAAATGTACATCATACTGGTCCAGCCACCTGAGGCTCCAAATCCAAAACTCCAGACAGGGATTTTTTTACTACGAGTTCTTATCCCTGGACTAGTCCACTATTAAGCTGCAACCATGTGGAAGAGAGGGGGTGAGTGGAGGGAAATTTCTGGAAAAGTTGTCAGTTGACGGGTATCTCATAGGCAATGTTATGAAAAATGTACCACAAAAAGGAAAATATGAGCTAAATATGCCTCACAACCCCGGATTTTAAGATAGGAGAGAACTCCTCTGTGAATGGAGAAGACTAGGAAGCAGGAAGGGTCACAACAAGGGACATGTAAGTAATTATCTCTGACTCATGTCGAAAGTGAAAGGGAGTTCTGACATTATTAGTTTTCTCTAAGTTATCAATATTTGTTATTGAATGAATCCTTAAACTTTCAGGTGCTATGTCCTCATATTCTATTCTAAGTGAAGATCAGAAGCAATGGCAAAATGAGCACTAGTTGAGACGAAATGAATTGGGCAAATCTAGGCAATTTCTCAAGGAATGTTGTATCCTAAGCTCAAAGAGAACAATCAGCAGATTCTCCTTATTGGTTCCATGTTTATGTACCATGTTCAGGCAGTTCATTTATGACTATAGATACCAAACTAAATACTATGAGGCGCCTTTAATGAATCTCAGGTCCTAGTAAATATCTGTGAAACAGTGTTAACTGCTTTCAGAGAATTATATAGACAGAGTTACAGGTTCATGGTGGAAGACAAAGTTAATTCAGCTAAAACATCAAAGAAGACTTCAAAAAGCAAGTGGCATTTCACTTGAGCCTGAGCAAATGAGTCCAAGTTTTTCAGGTAGGAGAAGTACAAAAAGACATCCTATTGTACTACAAATGGTGTAGCACAAACAATATTTGGCAGTATCATGTTTTCTGATTTTGTTCACCTCAGGAACCAAAAACTTAACAAAAGATAATTATATACGGCCAATTTAAGGCCCAGTATCAATCCATGAGGAGTGGCAGCACTTTATGAAGACCATAACATAGTAGATGAAAAGACTGAAGCAACTCCATGTAACCAGAAAAATATACACAATTCTCCCAATCACAGTTCTATCCAGCAATCTCTAAGTGATAGTCTGAGTGTTGGGCATGAATGCTGAGACTCATTGCTCTTCCAGGCTGGACATTCCTGCTTCTCTGGGTTCAACCATTGTGGATCCTCCTCTATGAGCCTGCTACTCTTTTTTATTTCTTTATTTATTTTGAGACAGAGTCTCACTATGTCACCCAGGCTGGAGTGCAGTGGCATGGCACAATCTGAGCTCATGGCAACCTCTGCCTCCTGGGTTCAAGCAATTGTCTTTCCTCAGCCTCCCGAGCAGCTGGGACTACAGGCCTGTGCTGCCACACCCGGCTAATTTTTGTATTTTTAGTAGAGACAGGGTTTCACCATGTTGGCCAGGCTGGTCTCGAACTCCTGGCCTCAAGTGGTCTGCCCACCTCAGCCTCCCAAAGTGCTGTGATTACAGGTGTGAGCCACTGTGCCCTGCCACTTGCTACTATTCTTGACGCTCACTAATATGCATTGTTCTTGTGTATCATTTGTTGTTATTTATAGGAAATTTGTATATTTCCTAGTGGTCACATTTATTAAATACTAAGTCCACCATGGTATATTTAATGAGCTCAACTTTCCTCCAATACATTATGTAAATTAGTTGGCCCCCAGGACAGCGTCCTTCTCTTTCAACCACCTATGGCTCCTCAGCTTGGAGTCTGTGTAATGTATCTACTTGTTCAGGCTGACTTTCCGTGCCTCACTTTGACAAGGTAGACTCTATTTTTTTCTGATCTGCATTTTGTCTCTTTGTGCTCTATATGGCACAAACTGAGCTGAAAATAAAACTCCTATGAGCCAGAAAGAGGACTACCACCACATTTCTGCTTAAACGCTATTTAAAAAATCCTACCTCACTGCATATTTCAGCAGCATCTTTTACCATTTCACAATTATAGTCATGTCCTGCTCAAAGGTATAGGAAAGTAATGCATGCACACGTTTGTGGGAAAGTGAATAATTACAATAATTATCTCTGAGTGGTTTGTGAGTAGCAGAGGTAAGTGGATATTTCAGGAGAGGTAAGAGAGGAAAATAATCAAAATGGTGATTTTCAACGATAGCAAAAACAGGTGGTGATATGAGTCTTCAGATCATTTTTAATATACTTAATAAATATACAGCCAGGTTGGCTAGGGCTAAAATCAGCTAAGAAAAAAAAAATGTAAAGGTACTATCTTGTGCGTGTGTGTGTGTGTGCGCGCGTGCGTGCATGTGTGTGTACACAAAGAAAATATATTTTTAATACTTTAGATACTTTTCAAGTAAATATTCTTTTGAAAGGAAAATTCTCATTTCTCATTAGATTATCAATAGGAGAGGAGGAATGTTTGATTTTTCAAATTAACGCTGTGAAAGAATTCAGTGAGAAAGAAGCAACTATCTGAAAAGCATAGCATTGAGATTTGAAGGAGTATGAAAAAATTTGGGCTGAATTCTGTTTTGTTTTGTTTTGTTTTTTTTATAGTCATTCCTTTCTATAATCACTGCCATGAATCTGCATGCATCTAGCAGTGAAATGCTGTATATTCTCAAAGCTCTAAAAATTCCTCAAAATAGCTCCAGTGGTTCAAAATATGCATGATGATCAAAATATCTACCTATAAATACTGTGGGTCTATCACATGATAAATAAACCATCAAATATTTGTACATTCACGTATGTATATAGAGAGAGTAGAGAGAAGAGGAGGCAGAGAGAATATTTCTGTTAATGCTTGCAACTAGTTGGCAAATATATACCCCACAATATGACTACATTGCTTGGGACTTATGGGAATATGTCTTTCTGTATTGTATACATACACATAAACATAGAAATTGGAATGTTCATATGTACACATGCATACATATTTTAAATAACATTTTAGATGCATTTTGAAAATACATATGCATATACATACTCACACACATTCTGAAATGCCATCATTCAACATAATTCATGATGTGTATTGCAATGTATCAAAGCAGAAACACATTCCAAAAAGAAATACTCACTGGTGCAATTAAATCATAAAGGAGTTTAATTTGTTCAGTTAGTAGCTAAATGTTTATTTCAACATTTTGGCCAGCAGTTTCTTTAATGAGACTGTACCTGGAATGAATTAAATTCAGTTATTATTTAAGCTCATGAGTTAAAGTATTTCTTCAGGGACTGCACTTATGCTTTGATGCATTTCAATGAATACTGTTCTTGAAAAGGTCTGTTTCAACTACTCTGAACTTGAAACCTGAAAAATACTTAGGATGGTCTGGTTTATGAAACTGATCATAAGATTTGTGGGCAAACAAGATGGGATACACACTGTCTTCTCATATAACAGCCTTATTGAAATATAATTTACTTATCATACAGTTTAGCCATTTAAAGCATATAATTCAATGTTTTTTAGTATATTCACAGAGTTGTGAAACAGCATTACAGTTTCGTAACTTTTCCATCATCCCGAAAAGAAACTCTGTATCCACCAGAAGTCATTCTCCATTTCCTCCCACCTCATCCTATCCCAGTCCTAGGTAACGTCTAACTTGCTTTCTGTCTTTATGAATTTACTTATTCTGGATATTTCACATAAATGGAACCATACAGTATATGGTCTCTTGTGACTGGATTCTTTCACTTGGAATAATATTTTAAGGTTTATCTATATGATAGCATGTATCACCACTTCATTTGTCTTTATGACTATCTAATATTCCATTGTATGAATATATCACATTTAATTTATTCATTCATCGTTTGATGAACATTCATGTTGTTTCCATTTTTGGCTATTATGAATAATGCTGCCATGAACATTTGTGCACTAGTTTTTCTGCAGACATATGTTTTCATTTCTTCTGTGTATACATCTAAGAGTGTTACATAGATAATTGCTGGGTCCTAAGGTAGCTCTATGTTGAACCTTTCGAGAAACTACCAGCCAGTTTCCAAAGTGACTGTCCCATTTCACATCCCCACCAGCAGTGTATGAGAATTCCAATTTTTGTGGTCACCATTATTAATTCATCAAATCAACATGCTTCCTAATGCTGAACTTGGTGCTTTCCTGTGTTCTTCCTGATGGGTTTATGTAAGCACAGCCACAGCAGACAGGATACAAGCCCCCTGATTTCCTACACTTGGAAGTATGGCCAAAACATGCTATAGACCCAGAAATATCAGCTCCCCTTCAAAATCACCATTAAAGTTGTCCCACAGACACTGTATACACTGAGTTTCATCAATTGTAAAATGAGGGACATCGGTCCAGAGTGAATTAGGCCACTTCCACAGTTATTTGTAGAACTAATTGTTTCCATTTGAGTCCTATTTGGCTCATCCAGCTCCATGGCAAGCTAGGCATATACAAGGAGGCACTTTAGACCAACTTAATACATGTTAAGAGTATAAACCTTACAACTCTATAAGCAGTAGCCTTTGAGAAATGTATCAATTCAGTGAGGGAAAATCATCTATAGGTTGGTTAATATCTCTTAAATATGCACTCTCTAATGTTCTCAGAAGAGACTGCAGTCTTTCACTGCTAGATTAATTTTAGATGCACTATTGTTCTTTCCTAAAATTATCATATGGCATATGCTTAAAAATGTTGAATGAATTCTAACTTACTGGATGATGTGAATGTTCCAACTTGTTTTGCTAGAGCCAAAACAATCTTGAAAACTGCATAATAAAAGAAGCACAAAGGGAGCTCAGTAAACATTTTAACTAACTGAATTATACACCTTTTCATGTTTTCAGCATATTAAAGATATACAATCTTATTGAATAACTAGGATATATACCAACCCTTATCATAGTAGGACAACACTATTGTATAGTGGAGTTTAGGTCTTAAATAACACAAGAACAGCAATAATAATAATGATAACAATAACATGCCTAAATGCATAGTCTGTGCCAGGAAGCATACATGTTATTTTACATATTTATAACATAACTTGATCTTCACATCAACCCTCTGAAGTAGGTGTTGTCAATATTCCCAATTTACAGATGAGAAAATTGAGACTTAGGGAAGTTAAATTACTTGTTATTTATTATGCAGCCAGTAAATGCTTGGCCAAAACCAGAACCCAGGTTTGTGTGATTCCAATGTGACCTTCAGGCCAAACTGTATTCAATCAAGAGCTTTAATCCTCCCAAAAAGTGAGACAATGAACTGGATTTCCTACAGTAGTGACAATCAGCATATTCACCTCCATCGAAAAGGCCATTATTTCAGTGGGCTGCTGGGAACAAAACACTATCGATAAAATAAATGGTATATCACTCAAACATATTAACCATTTTTCAAATATATGCAGAATCTGTTAGGTTTGATAATACATAAATCCACTACTAGTAAATGATAATCGTCTTTCTACTATTATGGATTATTTCAATCAACAGATAATAGAAGTACAACTACCAACATGTTATGATCCAGAAAATTTTGTTATATTGGAAAGAGAGCTTCATTCTTGAAAAGCTAATACCTATAAAACTAAAGAGTTTTCACAACCTTAATGAATGAAATGTACTTCTAAGCAAGGGAAAAAGTAGTTATATATGCCTATTAATAGAAAAGTGTTATACCACCTATAAAATACACCATGTGCTTAAAAATCACCTACTCAGTTATTTCCCTTTTATAAATTTTAAGTCCAAGATACTGAATGACTGTTTTTCTTGGTTTTAAGAGAATATAAAATCATACACATAACTGAGAACTGCATCTTGGCTTTCCACTCAGAGTTCAGCTCCTGAAACATACTAGAAATTTAATCAATATTTGTAAATAAATGTTCAGTTTGTGACCTGCATTCTGTGTTACCCTCCAGAGATCTTTTTAATTATTTTGTTAAAACATGAATGTCATTCTAGTTTGCTAAATTTAGAGCAGCAATATCTTAACATTGTCCTTAATTAAAATTCAATAAAACCCCTGAATTTAAAAGTTAACATGGTCAAAACTGTGGGTGAGCTATGGAATCCAGAGATAAAGGCAGTTAAAGTAGATTTAACCACCTGTGAGGTATAATAAACATGCCGAAATGCATAGCCCAGAGTGTTTTCACTGCTATTTTAAAATTAAACATATACAAAAGAGTAAGGAAACATTTAGATATGACAATTAACAAATTATCACAAAATTGACAGCAAATCAGGAATCATTTATTACTTCAGTGTCACCATTAGAGTGTTACCGCTGCAGTGTTATCATTCTAATTTATCTCTTAGAAAATTTATGAATTTATTAGTCATATACCCATGAAAATTCTAACCATCATTTCAATAGTATATATTCAATATCAGAAGTAAAAAGATCTATAAAGATGATTGGGTCCAAAAGGGACCTGTATCAGAATCATTCAAAAGTATGTCATACAGAATACACGATTTATATGAAGACAAACCTTTAGGTAATTCTACATTTTATTTTGAGAGTCAGAGTCTACATAATCATAACATAAATTTAGTCTACTGCTATTCACTCATGAAATAGAACTCTGTGCTAGATATATCCATGTTCCAAAAGATTATACTCACCTCCCCCTCCCGAGTTCAAGTGATTCTCCTGCCTCAGCCTCCCAAGTAGCTGGGATTACAGGTGCCTACCACCACGCCTGGCTAATTTTTTGTATTTTTAGTAGAGACAGGTTTCACCATGTTGGCCAGGCTAGTCTCAAACTCCTGACCTCAGGTGATCCATCTGCCTTGGCCTCCCAAAGTGCTGGGATTACAGGTGTGAGCCACTGCACCTGGATTGTAAAATAAATTAATTTCACTCATCTCATAGGGTTAATTGAAAAAATTAATTAATCAACAAATGTGCATGAAAATAGTTTTAAAGCTATGAAATAAATCACAAAATTGGCCAAATCAGTTTTCTGACATCTATTTATGTGAAAGACATCATTGCCAGGACTGGCATGGTGGCTCACACCTGTAATCCCAGCACTTTGGGAGGCTGAGGTGGGTGGATCATGAGGTCAGGAGATCAAGACCATCCTGGCTAACATGGAGAAACCCAGTCTCTAATAAAAATACAAAAATTAGCTGGGCATGGTGGTGGGCACCTGTAATCCCAGCTACTCGGGAGACTGAGGCAGGAGAATCACTTGAAACCAGGAGGCAGAGGTTGCAGTGAGCCAAGATCACGCCACTGCACTCCAGCCTGGGCGACAGAGCGAAACTCTGTCTCAAAAAAAAAAAAAAAAAAAAAGACATCATTGCCTCATTTTCAAAAATATTTTTCAAACATTCATTTTGACAGTCATAGACTCAAATATATTTTCAATAGGACCAAATGATTACAATTTATAAAAATTATTAATGAAAATTTTAGTCTCAGTTTATGCAAGAAGAGAAGAGTGGTGTTGTCAGCTAACTCAAGCCAAAATTCACTGGTCCACAATTATTTGAGTATCTACTAGCTATAAATACCTTGTGTGATTACATGGTATAAATATTTTCTTTACTTTTTCAATTTTTTCATCTACATGATATCAAAATGACAAGTTGTTTATCTTATTCTTACATACAACTGCAAGTAACAAATTAATTTCATTTCACCTCTAACAATTGATGACAACTCTTAAGCATATTTATTAATCCATGCTACAAATATTTGAGCGTTTTTATGAGTCACACGGTGTGCTAGGAGCTATATGAATATAAAGATAAATATTAGCCAGACCATGCACTTAAGGATCATGGATTGAATAATGGAGCTAAGATAGATGCATCAGATATAGATGCAGATAAAAATGCATATTCACACACAGCTGCATATGTGAACTATGCTACAAGATAGGAGTTCAGGCTGGGTACAGAGGATTATGCCTGAAATCACATCACTTTGAGAGGCCGAGGTGGGAGGAATGTTTGAACCTATGAGTTTGAGACTAGCCTGAGCAATATAGGAAGACCCTGTCTCCAAACAAAATTTAAAAATTAGCCAGGCATGGTAGCACAACCCTGTGGTCTCAGCTACTTGGGAGACTGAGGTCGAAGGATGACTTGAGCCCTGTAGGTCGGGAATGCAGTGAGCCATAATCGCACTACTGCACTCCAGCCTGGGAGACAGAGTGAGACCCTGCCAAAAAAAAAAAAAAGTGCAAATATAAAAATTTCAATATTGATTATTTCAGTGGAAGGATCAGGGAAGACTTCATGGAATATATAGTCTTGGAACATCATGGCCCCACGGAATGCAAGACAGTGGAGGAGGCAGGTTTATCAGGCCCAGGACCAGAAAAAGCAAAGGTGGGAGAGAGGCACACTATGAATTGAGTTTGGACAAGAGTTGGACCATTTGACCAGAGGAAGAGAGCGTAAAAGTACGCATTAGGAGGTAAGTTTGCTAAAAAAAAAAAAAAAAAAAAAAAAGAAAAGAAAAGGAAAAGGAAAAGTAGAACCAAATAGGAGATGGCACTGAGAGTATCCACTAAAGGATGTTTGGTTAAAGTTTTTGAAATTTTTGAAAAAGGATATGACATTTTACATCACAGGAGAGGTTTCATGGGAATATTAAATTGGCAAATGTTCATAAAGTAAATTGAAATGAGAAGAGACAAGAGCAGCAAAGAAAATGTAGCAGAAAGAAGCAGTAGAAACGGCAAGTAGGAAGTTAAGGAGGACTGCACTTAGCTACAAGAATGACAGAGATAAAGAATGCTGTAAAGATATTTCAGAGAAACGATTGGCAAGGCATAGTAACCAGTTGGATTTAAAGTTAGAAATTCTATTTTTTTCCCTTGGCAAGTATTACCTGGCATTTATCCTGTAAATTTCCATGTCTGTTAGAGCTATTGGGGTAGCAATGTAAGGAAGGAGGGGGGGTAGTGATTTGCCTATTCTTCTCTGTTTTTTTGAGGAGCATGTGACAGGGTGAACAATCCCAGCGAGTCATGTGCTCACCCTCCACCTGACTTCTACCTATACACTGACTACAGATTATATATTTGCCACCCCACTCCTCTCAATTCAAAAACATCTCTGCTGATGAGCCGGCATTCTGGAATCCCTAGGAAATGAATAGGGGTGATGTGCCCAAAAACTGAGGTTAAAACAGCTGTTTACAAAAGCACCAATAAAAGGTTAATGACAAATTTTTTAAGTATATTGGATCAAGACATGTTCACATCCTAGGATGAATAACAGAAATCAATAAAAGTCTAAACAAAAGTCATCAAATCAACGAGAAGAAAATAAAAAGTAACAGAAAGACCTCAAAAGAGTCAATAAATTTGGACAAATTTCAAATTAACTTTATTACATCAGTGCATCCATACTCAGAATGTGTACAATCTGCCATGTTTTATCCCACTCACATTTTTAAATGTTTACTTCTTTCCTTTTCTTGTTGGTCTAATCATTTTATGTGCTCTAACTTTTCAGCACTTATTTTCTACTCTGCATTTACTCATTCCTTAGATGCAGTTGAGCTGTCATTTTCATATTGGTACTTACTCCCCTGTTCTCATTATGTTCCCTTTCAAATGATTTCAGAAAGGCCTACAAACACCTGAGCACAAACAGCATCAGAGGTTTTAACCAGTGATATAAGTGATCAAGGTGCCAAATGCATGGTCAGGGTCTCCTTAAGTCTAAAAGTCTTGATGTCTGCCGGTCCCCTAGATTCTTTCAGGTCCTTGTGTCAGAGCATTTCCTTTATTTTTTTCTTAGGAGATATTTCAAGTTCATGATATTTAAAGATATCCGTGGGTTCAGAAAAGTCTAGTACTTAAAGACACACTAGCACTCCAGCATGATAGGGAAAATTAGTCACTCAAATTGAAAAATGAAAAATATATCTAAAAAATAGGAGGGGTAAGTGAGGATGGGTAGAAAAGATAGGGATAAGCTTGGTGGATAGGGGGAAAATGGTGCTGTATCAAATCTTTCCTAAAAGTGTGTCTCATTTGGATGATGGGACTTGAGCAGAATTTGGGGGTCAGCTTTTGTTCTATTCTCTGCCATTTTTAGAATAGGTTTGCCCAACATTATGACACACATGTTCCCAGTTACCATAATAGACTACATATGTAATGTTAACGACATCATTTCAGAGCTCCATTTGCAGATTCTACATTTTATTCGACTCAAACTTCCCCCACCTCAAAGGAGACAGGCTGTTAATCCCCATCCTCTGTGGGAAGCTTATGCTATGGCTGGCAAAATGTGAGAAAAAAAAGGCTTTGTATTCCAGTTGCCATGTTAGCTGTGATACACACACATATACATTTCATCTCCAGTGTTGTTCTTCATTAATTCATTTTGGAATTTATAATGCAGCATTTCAGCATCGTCTTAGGGAAGCTCAGAGCAGATTTTTCTAGATGTGCAATGCACTCACTTTACACAGTGCAATTTGCAGCTATAGTGAATAAGGGCATCTAAATTTGTACTCTTTAGGCTGAATCTTAAACTTTTGGTAAGCCCTGTGTGAAAACACATGCTCAAAACTTATCTCAGAGAATCTGCCTCTCATAGTACTGAAGGGAACAATTAAAAGAGACTGACTTCCCCATCGATCTGATATGAAATCTAAATGTAATGAGAAAATGAGAAAGTTCTAAATCACTTGAATGCATAGAGAATATGGTATTTTAATTTCATATCAATACTTTCTAGCTATGTTAAATTTAGGTATATCTTTCTTAGTGACAGTGATGCGTTAGTAAAAACAACTGTTTTTTTTTTTTTTTTCTGTGTAAAAATTGGTAGAATATGTGGTTAAAGAGACATGTATCAGGAAAAAGGGAATATAAAAGCCCAATGATTATTGAAGGTTTTGACCATCACATTAAAATATCAGCACTTTGTATTTTGACACTTTAGGAAGTCTAATTCACAATATGAGCCGTGTTTAACCAGCTGTATTCTAGCTTTGTTCCAGGAAATATTGCCTTGTTTACAACTGTTTAAAAATGTATATATAAAGATGGGAGGGATGTTAAGAAAAGTTATTTAAAATAGACTTGGCTCTGCAACTACAAGAAAACTTTGTCTGTATTAATACTTCACATGTTAATGTTTCCATACAACAATAATTTTTGAGATATAAGAGCAGTTTTCTAAGAAAAACTTTGTGAGACAATGTCTATCTATTTTTTCCTCTAAAAACAAATAAAAGAATCATCAATTATTTTTATCCTTCTTTAATCTTTTCATAAAAGTTCATCTTCAGAAATATTTTCAGCAGACAAAAATGACAATTTTCTTTTTAAGTAAAACTTTTATATTTTCTAAGTTAAAAATACTTTATTAATATGCAACTGCAATTTGATATGTTAAGCAGAGGAGAGATCATACTGAACAATCTTCTGGCCTTTCGCTACTTTTGCTTAGTTCTTGGAGGACTCAACAATGGGATTATTATATTTAACAGTATGATTTCTGAGACCTCAAGAAACATAAATTTTTTCCTTATTTTAAAATTACAAATGTCACAACAGACACATAAAGAATATTTTTCATTTAAAAATGATGATAAACAATATGCAAAAATACTGAGACAGCCTTTAAAAATCTTAAATATGAGCAAAAATTTATTTAACTTTCCAAAGGAAAATAAAAACTTAGAAAACATGCTTATGAAACAGTAACTTTTAAAAACTAGCAAGAATTCTAAAAAATTATTTGAAGTTTTATTGGATCACTTTACTTTCAGAATTTCTTTAAATGTTATATGAACAAGAAAAATGGCATGAATATTTGCACAAAGTCACAGTTTATATAGGTTAAGTTTTCTCTCTGAATGTATCACCCCCATTTATAGTATCTGATCAATTTCATGTGCATCAAGATCAGAAAAAGATTGCTATAATTAAAATACACTTTTTCTTTTGAAATGCTACTTAGAAATTGACAAAATTCCATATTGTACTGTGCATCCCTTAAATTTATCACTCTCATCTATCACTCTGATTTTCATATCAAATTGATTTTGACACATCACATTTGAATAAAACAGTGGAAGAACATGCATACTCATTTACACTTCAATATTAATTGTTACACTTTTCATGCACTAAATAAATGTACATAATTGATAAAATGCATGGGAATTAAGTCAAATTAGCCAAATATGCATTGTTAAAAAAAAGTATTTCCCTATCTTACGCGTTGCTATATATCGATATCTGGTAAGATACATGCTCTATATTATTATAGAAAATGATTTACATATCTGTGTAAAATAATTTAAATAAAATAATTATTCTTCCCAATCTAGTAAAGCAGAATAAACCTTCATTACGTTTAGATTGGAGTTGAGAAAATGTAATCTGTCTTTATTCTACAACTGAAAAGAAAAAAATGATGTCCTAAGCTGAGCACCATTAAGTGAGCAGGTCAGAACTCATGCACTTTGTAGAGTTCAGGCAGGCCCAAATCTTAGGTGGCAAGATTCTCCTTGGGGTCAGTGACCTCTAACTATTGGAAAAGCTATGAGAAGGGATGAAGAACAAAAAGTTACAACCAACTAACCTTCAATAGAATAACCTTTAAAAATAGCTATGTCACTATAGACATTTTACACCTTTGTGGGTCAAAATAATGTTTCCCAAAGAATGTGGTTTAAAAAAGTAGGGAGGATTGGCCAGGTGCGGTGGCTCACGCCTGTATTCCCAGCACTTTGGCAGGCCGAGGCGAGCAGATCACGAGGTCAGGAGATCAAGACCATCCTGGCTAACATGGTGAAATCCCGTCTCTACTGAAAATAGAAAAAATTAGCCAGGCGTGGTGGCGGGCACCTGTAGTCCCAGCTACTTGGGAGGCAGACGCAGGAGAATGGCGTCAACCAGGAAGGCGGAGCTTGCAGTGAGCAGAGATTGCACCACTGCACTCCAGCCTGGGTGACAGAGCGAGACTCTATCTCAAAAAAATAAAAAAAATTAAAAAGTAGGGAGGATTTGGTCAGTAGTCCACCAATTTTTCTAATACTATCAAATCACAGCAGAAAAAAAAATCTTATGATTAAGGTTGCTGTCAGCATAAAAGTAGTTCTAAAAAGAAATTTGAAATATACTATATACACACTATGGTGTTTAAACTGGAATGATACATTTTTTAATGTAGCAATGACATTTGAGCCACCTAACTATAGAAGAGAAAAAAAAGCAAACTACTCTTGTTTAAAGGAAAGTAGTTTGTGTGTGCATACAGGTATTGAATATGCTAACTTAAGGGCAAATACTAATGGTTCACTCAGTTGGAGGTCAGAGGACCTCAATCCACAAGAACATGTTTGTTCTTAAGAAGTAAATGAAGCTAGACCCTGACCTTAACAATGACCATGGGCCACCATTATACAGTTTTTAAAAAGAGCATTAAACAAACCTCTTGGGTCCTCCTTTAGAGCTTACTTACTTTTCCACGATCCTAGAACAGTATTTCTCAACCTGGGCAATACCGTCATTTTGACCCAGATAAATCTTTTTTGTGGAGGTCTATCTTGTGCATTATAAGAGGTTTAGCAACATTCCTGACCTCCACCCAGTAGATGCCAGTAATGTCCTCCCCGCCGTTCAATAGTGACAATTAAAAATGTCTCCATACTTACAAAGTGTGCCCTAAGGGGCAAAATTGCTCCTGTTAACTGTTGTTCTAGATGAAGAGCACTAACCTTTGTTAAAGGCAGGCTTACTGAGAAAAGCAAGAAACAACAGCTGACAGCTTCAGAAAAGATGAAGAAATGAGACAAAACAGCGATACCAACTGGTTGCATAGCATTCTAGGGTCATTTAGTACAGGAGCTTCAATCACTAGCCTAAGTGTGAACACCACTACAATAAATATGAGTGACAAATATTTTGTTCTGCATTAAATAGAGATGCCCTATAGTGAGGGTATCCCTAAGTTTTTGCCAGACAAGATAGTTCATGTTGATTGTGGTGATCCTGAGTCACTAAGAAATTGTTAGAAGAGTTTCTTCAGTGTAGCACATCAAAGAAGAAAGAAAAGAAACAACATTTGAGGATTATTTCCATCAAAAGATTAAATTTTCCAATTTCAAGACAACCAATGTTTGTCTGAAAAAAAATGCCTCTGTGCTGACATACATGTTAGATTTTCCAAGACAAGGTTGAGTAGGAATATTTTATTTCATTGGTGGCTGTTTCATTTACGGTTTAGAAAAGAAACCCATAAAGGGAATGCCTTATCCCTGGTAAAATCCTATATATTATGATGTGTGTCTAATTTGTGTCACAGACCTTGCCTAAGATGAATTCTGCTAGTTCCTCCTTGTTAAAGAATGCCCAAGAGGATGCCAGAGAGAGATGTGTGTCTGGGTAAGAAGAGTTTTCAGGGTCATATTCCAGAGCCCAGGTCAAATAAATTAGTTGTGGAAAGAACCTACAAAGCCAAGCTAGGGTGAAAAGTAGAAGAGGGAAACAGAAAGGATCATAGGTCCCAAACTAAACAACAGAAAGCAAAATAATCAACAGTCAGAACAGGGGAGGCCAGAGTCCAGATGGGTCAAAGTCTTATTTTTAAGAAATTTTGGAAATTCGACCTACAATAATTAAATAAAAGAGCCAGCCCAATTCCAAAGTCTTAATGGCAGTCTGAAACAGGATTACAGGAGTAAAAAAAGAAGCAGGACAGGCCTCAACCTTTGCATCATGACCTTCAGCAGGCCTCAGTCCTCTCTGAGGCCATGGGGAAAATGTTCAAATAAGGACATTCTAGAGGGAGCAACAAAAGGGACTGGAAGGAAGTCAATCATTATGTTCTCTATTCACTTGTATTTTAGACATTAAATCAATCCGCAAACATAGACAGACTTCAGTTTGGATGCCAGAGAGAGATACGTGTTTATCTGAGCTCAATCACTAACTATGTAATTTTTGATAAGTGAGCTAACTTTTCTGATTCTTAGTTATTATATATGAAATAAGCATACATACTGAGTAAAACCCCAGTAAAATGAAAAATCATATTTGATTACATTTGTAGGTGATTAGCTATCAGTCTTCACCCAGTTCCCATCCTCAAATGAAGGTTGGCCAAACAGGATTCAGGTTGTAGAAGTGATTGCTTGTGGTCATTTGGGACTCTTTCAGGTCAGTATATGGTCACTTGTTCTAATATACATTTCAATATCTCAAGTTTTGTGTTTTTTGTGATAGAATAGGCCAAGTAAAAAACATTATTTTCATTAATTTTACAATAATACAACCCTGCATTTTCCATGATTAATTTTTCTAGACACACTTTTGGTATTTTAGAAGTGTTTTACAGTACCTACCTCATAGAGCAGTGGTCCCCAACCATTTTGGCACCAGGGACCAATTTCATAGAAGATGATTTTTCCATGGACCAGGGCAGATGACTTCAAGATGAAACTGTTCCACCTCAGAAGATCATCAGACATTAGATTCTCATAAGGAATGTGCACCCTAGATTCCTCACATATGCAGTTCACAATAGGGTTTGCACTTCTATGAGAATCGAATGCAGCAGTGGTCTGACATGAGGTGGAACTCGGGCGGTAATGCCCACCCACCTCTGGTCACCTCCTGCTGTGCAGCCTGATTCCTAACGGGCCACAGACTGGTACTGGCCCATGGCCTGGGGTTTGGGGACCCCTGTATACAGAGCCAAGCAAGGCAAATCTAGTTTTGTGGGACTTGGGGCTTATGCAATTTGCGGGGCCTTTTTAGGAAAAAATATACAAGTATATACAAAATTATTAATAGGAAATTAGGTATGGAAGGGAATGCTCATTTAGAATGAGAAACAGAATTATACTTCTCTTTTTCTTAATCAGAACTTAAAAAAAAAAAAAAAAACAGAGCATTGGGAGGGGTCCTTGTAAGTCAATAGCCTTGAAATTTAAACTTCATTAGCTTTATGGTATATTTGCCTCTGGGGCTGGATGAGGATAAAGGAAGATCATGCATAAAAATACTTAATACCTGGTATTAACACTTATCTTCAGTAAATGTTAGCATTTTTACTCTTGTAAAACTAATCAATAATAGTGATTATGTGGAATGTACCAAGTACATGACACTTGAGGATTTGAAAGATTTGGGGGGAGGCTGTGTTAATGGGTCACAGCAGTCCTATATCCTGTTTTTTTCCTCTCCCTGAGAAAGCTGCCCTCAGCACCCCATCATGCAGGATAAGAGAACGTCACATGCAGAAGTGTCAAGTAAGGAAGGGGATCCCATCCTAACTGGCCTGATTAGTGAAGTCAACCTTCAGAAGTCAGATGTCAAAGCCAAATTGTCTTCTGGGGCTACACAAATAAGAAATTAAAGATAGAACTGTTTTGTAGGGATAATAGCCACAAATATAATTTCAATACAATGTAATCAGACATATGGGTATAAATAGGTGAGAGTATGGAAGAACTAACAAAATGGGCAACTAATTTTGTTCAACAACTTTAGAGAAGGATCCTAGAGGAAGAGACATTTGATTAAACTTCCAGGCAGGAGAAATGACTTGCAAAGGAAGAAATGTGGGCCAGGTTAGACATTCAGTACCTTAGACTTGGGTAGGGTGACAGAAGATGAAACTGCAGCTGTAATTAGGACTGGGGTTGCCTGCGATGTGAAGGTTTTGCCCTGAAGGGAATGGAGAGCTAATTAAGCACTAATTTATGTAAGTTTAATATTAACAACTTTGGGGGAAGGGTTCAAGGGTCACTCCTAAAGGGGCAAAGGCCACCATTAGGGTGAGTGCCCTTGTGTAGGGCTACAGAGGCTGTGCACTGCACAATTCCATGGGAGTGCCATTTTCATGAACTGCGGTGGGAACAACATTCCCTGGAATTCTCCACCATTTGCAAGGACAATAACCCACAGGAGGAAAAGTAACAAGGAACTTAACCAAGCAGATGCAAAGAGGATGAAGAGCAGATACCAGCACCTAGAAATATTTCTGAGAGTCAGCAAATTTATGGGAGACCACACTTTAGTTTCCCAGATACTTGTGGCTGCTTTAAGGAAACATAATTGAGGTTGGAGTCAACTTGAAAATAGAAGCCAATTAAATTTTTTGGAAAGAATCACACCTCCTTAGGACTTTACGTTGACAAGCCCATTATTAGTGCTAAATATTCAGGATTCCACATTGCCGCAGTGAGAAGCTGGCGATGCGGTGTGCTTCCCATTGAGTGCTCAGGATACTTAGCACTTCCCCTCCCGGACATTTCTTATTTGGAAAAACAAAAACAAGACAAAATAAACTGACAAAGGGAAACATCATTTGTTTCCATTGATGAGGAATTCAGGAAAGTCACATTTGTCTTATTTTTCTTACCAGTTTCACTTACTATGGATTTCTCGAACTCATGTTCACATTACCTTTAGAGTCCAAAGAAATCCACAGGTATAACAGAGCACCACAATGCAGGGGGAGAGCATCAAGTATCTATAGACACCAGCCATGCACAAAATCCATTCTGCCCATTTAGTTAAAACCAGGGGTTTCACCTTCTCTCTATCTATTTCTAGTCAACACTTACCTGAACAAAACTTGAACTGCCAACAAAGCTCCAAAGCAATAATACACCACTGGCTTACGACATTCTGGTGACATTTGTATCAAAATGGAATTCTCTTTTCTTCAACTATATCAACCAGACCCAAAATAAGACAAACATGCTTATCTATAAATCCTCAGCAAGCTCGTGGTTCATTTTCTCTCATTTCTTCCTTATAAGATTAATCATCAAAAAGCATAAAATAAAGTCAACTGCTTGAAAACATTGGTCTTTTCACCTCCCTTCTGTTCCTATCTAACAGCCCTATTCCTATCATCACAGGGCTCCCTGATATTTAAAAGACATAATAGACTTTGCTGTTTACGTTGTAATCTCCTGGGAGCTTTTTAGAAATGCAAGATCTCAGGCTTCACCCCAGACTTACTGAATCAGAGTCTGCGTCTTAACAAGATCCCAGACGATTCTGTGCCTAGTAAAGTTTGCGAAAGACGGTTCTAATCTGCTTCATGATAAATGAAGCTACCCAAGTACTAGGCTGATTAGCTACTTAAGCAAAAACCACTTTAAATGCACACACATAACTAATAAACCAAATGGCGTTGCACAAGTTTTTCAAACAAAATATAATTTTGGCCTGAGGAAGTTTCAAATAAAAGGATGAGAGAATGAGATACACAGAAAAGAAAAAAGACCACCAAGAACATGGGAAAATGTAGACTCCAATTAAAGGCACTTAAGTTTCCAAGTTTTCAGGCTGATTCCAATAATTTAACTCCTAAAGACTGCCCACAATACACAGAGAATTTGGTTCTTTCCCCTTATTTGCATGGGTAAATACCTTCCAACACCTCATATCATATTTTAAAATGATTATAGGCAATCTCAGGTGGTTAAAGTCATTTAGCCTTCAGCCTGGTACCTTATACTCCACCTGAGGCACGCTGCGCTCCTTGGAAATGGGCCACCTGTTGTGCCTTACTGCTTAATTATTATATTAACATATTGAAGCTTCCTTTGAATTAGCTCTTCTCTGTGAGTGTGTTTATTCTATAGAAAAGCCCTTCAGTGATTTGCAATGAAGGTAATTTTTCTTGTCAGCTTACTTCAAAAATCCAATAAGTATAAATCCAATGCAATTTGAGTTTTGCCAACATTTTGCTTCCATTTCATTCTGTTTTGTTTCCTTTGAATCTTTTCCCCCAAGTGCAAAGCTTCAATTTCTGAATGCAAAGCAGGCTGCAACCTTTCCCAGAATACACAGTGCTATTTTGCTTTTCTTTCTTCTGAGATGTGGGGCACCTTTGCCCATGATGGGCGGAATCTGGCCTGCCTAGTAACACTACATTAGAGCACACTGTGAACTTTGGTCCACTTGGCAGAGGTTTGCACGTTGACTAATTGAAAACTGATGGACATCCATATCTGTAAGCACAAAGCAAGTGAATAAAAGCTTTTTTGGAGCATTGCACATGTAAAACTGCCATCCCCAAATTCACAGTCATCTTTTTACCTGCTCCCTATGTCTAAACATGTGGGGTGCTGGCAAGAGAATCTTGGTTAAAAAACAAACAAACAAACAAAAAGAGAATGGAATACCCTGTGGCATTCTCAGCTAGCATTCTCTTTTCTGGTGAGAGTCCTTGCAAGTATTAAGTCCTGTTTCTAGTTCTTTTAGCCACACCCCAACAGTATGACCTTCTCTTTAAAATATTAGCATATGGTAAAGACTAAAGTTAAAGAATAAATATTGGTTTCATTTGAGTTATATGCATGCCCTCACAATTATTTGTTGTTCAAGATTCAGGGGAAGAACAGCTCCTTCAACAGGCTGTAAGTTTAGCCAAAGCAGGAATCATATTTTATTCCTATTTGGAGGTCCCTCTCAGTAGTACTTGGACTAGAGCTTGGTACCTAGTTCCTGCTCAAAGAAGCTGGTGAATTGTGAAGCTACTCTCAACTTTGCATCAAGAGGTTCGCATTTCTTTTTAGTTATATGTGACATGAGAACAATAAGAAAAGAATACAATATATAACAATAGCAAAGACTTCTACCCCAACACCAAATTCAGAGTGCTAAGTAGATTAGGCATTTTAGTTAATTAATCTATACCTACTGCCCAAAAAATCTTCCTCATTGTTCTTTGCTAACTAACTCTGTAAAACGTTTCCAGAAATCCTTCTCTGTAAAAATGTTTCCTAAATAAACTATAATCTTAAGATGATTTATCTTGTAGATTTTTTTTCCTTTTCTCAGTATTACAAACTCAACCCAGTGTCTCACCTAAATGGGGCAGTGCTTTAGACACACAATGTCATTTTTATGACTAAAGGCTACTGTCAAGTTAAACAAAATGACTTTTATAATTCAAGATATCTAAGGAGAAAGTAGAAGACAAATGAGCAGTGGCTACAGAACCACAATGTAACCTCATTTTAATCATCAGCATTCACCCCTTAATGTGCATAGCTGATAGGTTGATGAACAGACTCAGAATAGGTCAGTTCCAACCAAGTTCAAGTCAAGTGGTGGCAAGTTAGAGATACGGTGGTGGAGTCCGGTGGTTAGACACTGGCTTTGAACTCAGACAAGCCTGTGGTCCCTGGCTTATCTCATGTGGCACTTAACAATAAAACACAGAGGGAGATTAAGGACAGAGCTATCAGACAGACAGAGGTATTTCATGGAAGGGCAATAAAAGAGGTAGCATCAGGGAACATCAGCAACAGGATTCATTGTCAACTTTGCTCTTCAATCTGCAGGTTTCAATTCTCCGGTATTTTTTATTTCTGTTTCAGTGTAATTGAACAATATCTGAGTGCTCACTTTGTACTAAGCACTAAGATCTCTCAGCTCCTCACAGTTGGGCCAGGGAAAGAGACAATAAACCTTAATAAAATAACAATTGCAAAGCAACACAAAACTTGACAGAGAAAATATGAATACAGTGTGCAACAAATAAAGATGCAATAAATATGACTATGAATAGAAGGTCACATTTTAGGTGGGTCTTCAAGCAGAGGAAGAGTCTGCCAGCCAGAAAAAAAAAAAAAAAAAAAAAGATCTAAGTGGAAGAACTAAAAGCAGAGTATGAGAAAGCTTGGCAAGTCCCAGAAATTGTAAAATATCCAGTTATATTCAGAACAGAGAGAATGAAGTCAAGGCCAAAAAGATAGGGATGGGGTGAAGGCTCTTGCAGGAAATGCAAAGGAATTTTGACCGTGTTTAAGGTGATGGATAACAACTGTTTAAGTAAAAAATTGATAGAACCATATCTCTGTTTTAAAAGGCTGTGTTTTCCCCTGAACATCATTCAATTTAATGATGATGCTAAGTCATACTTTTCCTCTGTAAGGTCTTTAATATTGGATCCTCTCCCTCTCCCCCTCCCTCTCCCCTCCCTCTCCCCTTCCTCTTACCTTCCCCCCGCCCCCCTGCATATTGTTAATACTGGCATTAGTTCAGGCTTTCTCTCTCTGAATGTCTACCATAACCTTCTGATAGATCACCTGGATACTCATCTCTTCCTTGAATCCATTATTTGCACAGGGGCCGAAGTTTAAACTTTAGTGACTCCCAGGACTTGAACTGTCGTGTGTGTGTGTGTGTGTGTGTGTGTGTGTGTGTGTGTGTGTGTATGTGTGTGTGTGAAGAAGTTCTAGTCATGAGATGCCCATAAAGAAAACAATGCAGGAAAAGAACCTGCCTATTGCTGAGGCCAGAAGCCCAGCCTCCTACTAGATGAGTTTGAAATCCCCAGTGGACTCTGGTTAAAATTAACTCCTCACCAAATATTCTAAGTGTTCTCCAAAATGGTCTCAGCCACCTTCTTTGGACCAATTTCACTTTTATTCGTCCATTTGAACCATGTGCTGTTACCAAACACACCAGCAATTTCTCAGCCTCAGACCTTTTTAAACACTGTCCCAACAAGAGGAATGCTTGCATCTTATACTCTTATACCACCTCTAAATATCCCACTCTTCCTTCAAGACTTAGTGACTACCCACCTAAGGATGGCTTTCTTTCTCCGCTCCTCTAGATGTAATCCCCTATCCCACACACAAACTGGAAATACTCAAAAATCTTTCTCTTCACTTATGTTACTTATTATACTTGTACTATAATCATTGGTAAGTACCTTGATGACAGGGGCTTTTTCCTATTATCGTACGCTCTGCAAGTTACCAATAATGTATCTGAAAAATTATAATTTATTACATTATATTATAACTTCTGATCAGGAATTTTATTAGTTATCTATTTCTATATAGCAAATTATCCCAAAACACAGATTTTAAACCACAAAAATGTCTTATCTCATACAATTTCTGAGGATATGAATTATAGGAGCACCTTAAATAGTGTTTCTGATTCCATCACTTATGAAGATTGTGGGCAGGACTACAGTCTTTGGAAGGTGTGAGGAGGCCTAAAGGATCTGCTGCCAAGTTTATTTAACTGGATGCTGGCGGAACCTTGAGTTTCTCGTTGGCTTTTCACTGGAGACCTCACTTAGTTTCTCTGTGGGCCTCACTGTATAACATCCCATAACTTAGAAAATTATTTCTCCCAGAGTTAGTGGCCTAAGAGAGAAAATAGATTCTCTGACAGATATCAAGATAGAAACTTCAATGTCTTTTTTAAGTTAATTTCAAAATTCACTTCCATCACTTCTGTGGTATTCTATTGGTCAGACCAATACTGGTACGATGGGAGAGGGGAATGTACAAAGGTATCAATACCAGGAGTGGGGTATTGGGGGGCATATTGAAAATGGGCTATATACAGCAGAAAATGTACTTATATAATGTAGTTATACAATAGAAAATTGTCAATTCAACCACTGACTGAATGGGAGACTAATACTCTCTTGATATTCTTCATGGTCAAACAGGATCAGGTTTCTCATAATAACAAATAATTTTAATAGGAATGGATTAATAATGGGTTGTTTTATTTTTTTAACAAGCAAAAAGTCTCAACAGATACATGATAAATTATTCAGCAATGAATCTTAAAAAGTTGCATGAACTCTTTTACATCTCACCAAAGAAAACATACTTTTTAAGTAAATTTCAAAGTCCTTAGCCTCAGCTAGTGCTGTCCAGTAGAAATTTCTGCATTGTTAGAAAAGTTCTAAATTTGTATTATCCAAAACAGTAGTCATTAGTCATATGTGGCTATTAAGAACTTGAACTATGGCTAGTGTGATTAAGAAAACAACTTTTTAATTTTATTTAATTTTAATTAACTCAAATTTAAGCTTAAATAGCCTTGTGTGGCTACAGGATACCAGATAGACCTAGACTAGCAATTATTCCATTACTTTGTCTTGATATAGTCCTGAAACAGATTTTTTTTTTTTTCAAATGATGTCTTGTGACAAATAATAAAGCTATAGGGGCATATTACTTGGATTCTAACCTGGAGGTATGGTTTGACTATGTCCCCACCCAAATCTCATCTTGAATTGTAGCTCCCATAATTCCCGCATGTTATGGGAGGGACCCAGTAGGAGGTAACTGAACCATGGAGGCAGGTCTTTCCCATGGTGTTCTCATGATGGTGAATAAGTCTCACGAGATCGGATGGTTTTATAAAGGAGAGTTCCCCTGCACATGCTCTCTTTGCTTGCCTCCATGTGAGACATGACTTTGTTCCTCCTTTGCTTTCCACTATGATTGTGAGGCCTCCCCAGCCATGTGGAACTGTGAGTCCATTAAACCTCTTTTCTTTATAAATTACCTACTCTCTAGTATGTCTTTATTAGCATCATGAGAACAGACTAATATATCCGGATTCTTCATTTGGAAGGGATTTGAGATTGGACTTTGTACTTAACTTTTCTTTGCCTCAATTTTCCCATTGGCAAAGTTAAAGTAGTTACTCCTATAGAATTATGATGAGGATTTATGCCTGACACATAATAAATGTAATAAACGTTAGCTGTAATAATTATTTGTGAGCATATAATCTCTAATACCATGCTATTCATTGTCAACTTACAGTCTCCAATACCAGGTATCATAATGTGAGAAACTGTATAATAATCCCATAACGAAGAATAATGTAGTCAGTATGACTAGTGCATTTCCTACCTAGCAGCTCCAAAGGACTTCTTTCTTTGAAAACAGGCAACCCACTGGCTGGAACAACTTTTTCTTCCTCCAGTTTAACATAAAAGTTTTCATTGTTTTCTTTTGTTTTTGCAATATTTCCATTGTAACCCTGATAATCATTATCATAAAAAAAGTGGTATTAACTAAATTTTCTAAGTTTGCAAATGTTCATTTAAAGTTATTGTTTCTTGAAAGATGAGAAAAATGTGGCCTTGTTTCCAAGGAAAGTAAGTGTTTCAATCCTTTACATGTGATTATGAAGAGATTTTATTTGCATGAACTACAGCATAAACTGTATCAGTCCCCTCTGGGAGAATAAGTATAGTTTAGTTGCTGTCACTAAAAGTAGAGCAGTCTTGTCATTTAATATAGACTGAGATAAATCCAGAGTAAGTATATATTGTATGAAGAAAATGGTTACACAGTTTATTACAAAACAGCACATAAGGCTACGACTTCTCTATACTTCTATAATGTCACACACACAATCAAACCAGGGGACTGTACTGAGCACTACAGAGCATAGGTGAGTTACATATTTTCCTTTCACAATTTATTATTGATCCACATTCTCTTCCTCAAGCGAAACTAAGAACTTATCAATTTGGTCAAAGTTTTTATGATTACCCTTTGTCTGACTTACAATGTGACATAATATACTCTAATGCATTAATCTATAGCATTATCTCCATCTCTGTTTTAAATATCATGCATCCTCATTCTATGATTCAATTTAAAGAATCCTTCAAAAGATTAATCTAAATAAATAACAAGTTAGCTTTCAGGCAAACAAATAAATTTGCATTGTTTTATATTCATCATAAATATTTCACTTAATTACTGCAGTACCTTATTCAGAAACACAAAACAACATCATAAATTAATTAACACTGTCCCTGCTGATGTTTTAGTCCTGTGGAATGTAAAAGCTAAAAGTAAAAACAGGTCATGAAGCCCAAACAGAGCACACATCGTATGCAAATGCTAAAGCCCACAAACATCATGGTATCATTCGTGGGACATTTTGAATCACCAAAATTTTGTCTTTAATCAAGTATTGTCCTATTCATTTTCAAATTCAAGGTCAAATAAATCCTCCAACCCCATCCTTTTTTCATTATATTATTATTATTATTATTTTTTTTTTTTTTTTTTTTTTTTTTTTTTTTTTGAGACGGAGTCTTGCTCTGTCGCCCAGGCTGGAGTGCAGTGGCCCGATCTCAGCTCACTGCAAGCCCCGCCTCCCAGGTTCACGCCATTCTCCCGCCTCAGGCTCCTGAGTAGCTGGGACCACAGGCGCCCGCCACCTCGCCCGGCTAATTTTTTGTATTTTTAGTAGAGACGGGGTTTCACCGTGTTAGCCAGGATGGTCTCGATCTCCTGACCTCGTGATCCGCCCGTCTCGGCCTCCCAAAGTGCTGGGATTACAGGCTTGAGCCACCGCGCCCGGCCTATTATTTTTTTTTTCTGCTTTATATGATCCAAACAGACAAAAACCTGTATTATCTTGAAAAATCATTGAAGGAGATATTTTTTTCTCTTATTGCAGAGTAACAAAATTGCTATATTATGAAAATGTAACAATGTATTTTCAAAGATATGGAAGATCATCATTATCAGTTTGAAACAAATATACTCTCAATATACAAATGTTACAGAATCAAGCTTTTAATATCAAACTTTTAAGTCCATTTTATATTATTCAAAAACAAAAGTAACACAGTTTTATCTTAGCTAATTCTACTTTTTTCTTAAATTATTACTTCCAAATAATCGACAATTTATTATGTTTCTAAGTGCTAGTAACAGCCTCAAAAGAAATAGGAAAAATTTCTAATTTCTGAACATAAACCTAAAGCAGCAAAGCATCCATATTTTATTAAAATACAGCCATAATGTTTTGTGAAAAATGAATGTAGATGCAATATCTACAGAATAATTGATATAAGTACCAAATTAGTTCTCAATTCTTAATGCTTAAGCCCATTTAATAATTTTAAATGCATCATAATATAAGTATTATTTACTTTATTCCAATGATCTTAATTACATATAATATCATTATAAAATATTTGAGCATTTTTAGCATTTTATCATACTTTAAAGTATTTGCTAATTCTTTACTGAAATCCCTGCTAACGCAAGTTGTTTGCCTTCTGGGTGAACTAACAACAGCCTGAAGAAATTAGTGCTTAGAAGAAAAAGTCAAGAAAAACAAAAATATTTTGTTTGACTGAGTAAAAACCACCAAAAATGGTTTGGTTTAAATGATGCACTAATTTGTAAATTAGGTTTGATTTTGTCTGATTTAAACAGCTGGGATATTTTTCTGCATAGTTGAGGAATCAACTTAAATCCTTTTAATGCATGCATCGTATCTTCAACATGCCATTTTTGGCAATACTGGTGAATATTTTATAAAACAACTATGGCAAAGAACAATGCTAGTTAACATGAAATACCTCAAAATATAGATGGTTTGTATAACATGTGCATGCATTAGAAGTGAGTATATGTGTAACATTCTAATGAAACCAAAAAGATAACCTCTTTTGTGAATTGAGGACCAAAAATAATGGCACAACATACACATAGGAACCACTAATCACACTCTTTGATTGGCACATTTTAACCTCCTAAAACAAGAAAGAGTCAATTTGTATTAAATTTTGCAACTGCAGTTTCATGGTAGTCTTCCCAATTGACCACTGGATAGTCATCATGCTGACAGCTTCAGAATCATCTTTCTTAGGCATACATCAGGGGAGAAAATTGAATAAGTGGCTAATTCACTTAATTGACACATTTCCAGAATTTTCTAAACAGACACTATGCTATTCACTCAGAAATATCGGAACATTCTCAGTGTCCATATCGCCCAACGAATGATTCTTTATCCTGCCATATTGTGTCACTGGGCATGTGGCTTCTGTCCTAACAATAGCCTATGTGGGGCTGCTTCATAAAACCTATCATTCTGCTTTGACTTTTCTTAATTTGAGGTTTTGCTATTACCCTTCCTGTTGTTTGCAGAACATAATAGCCTGCTTTAAGACAAAAATCAAGAGAGAGAGAATAAAAAGATTGAATAAGAAACTAAATATACATTTATACTAATGATTAAAATAATATAGGCATTACAGACTACCACTGCTATTAAAATGCAAATTGATACTAGTAAAATTTCATGCCAGTACTTAATTTTAAAATGTTTTCCATGTTACTGGATTATAATCTAGCTTAAATAACTAGCAGACATATTAAGTAATGACTGACAGACAAGATAAGTAATAATCCTGTTGAAAGGTAACTAGCCAATGATTGAGATATCATATTGACTATAGGGAGAAGTCATATATTACTTTTCCCTGAAAAGGGTAAACAATGGAAGATATGTTTTTTATATATCACATATAAATATATATCTAGTTATTTGTCATATATGCTAAATAACTAAGGGTATAGATTGTTTTATACTATTTATGGTACATTAGGCAAATTTTTCTATTCTTTCTTAAAAAGAAAAAAGGAAAGAAAAAGATAAATAGGGCTTAAAATGGAGCAAAGCATAGGTTCCCAGATTCAGGGATGTATAATATAGGGCACTCCATATTTCATGTTATTTTCTTCCCTTAATATCTTTGAGCCTTTGCCTAGCTTCTTAGTCAACATGTGATTTTTGACTCATTGACAAAGCACCACCAACTGATCCCCAGACTGAACAAGACTCTGAAACTTCACTTGCTGGATCCTCACATCCATTCAGATATCCTTGTATTAATCTCTTCTTTACTGCTTATAACATTCCCATGGTAGCTTTTCAAACCATCTCTCCTGTCTTTAGTCTTCAACCCCTCATCAAATCACTTCATTCTCCTTACTCCAACTTCATTTCTTTGTTCACTGAGAAGAACAAGGTCATGTGATATTTGTCCTTAAATTCCATTTCCTCCATCTCAAAACTACCACTGGGTCAAATTTTCTCTCTTGCTTCCATCCCTTCATTGTTATGGGAAAAAAAACTATAAGATATTTTCTAAAATTTACTTCTGTCTCCTGTGCTTTGTCCCATTTGATCCCACATCTTTTGTTCATTCAGTCATCCATTCATTCAATCAGTTGCTTGCTTGGTCAGTCAACAGATATATATAGTTTAAAGCCAGAGGTAGGTTATAATACCTGATCAGTCATTTTCTAGCTACCCAAGCACAGTCAAGTTTCTTAATCTTTCTGCCATTCAGTTTGCTCAGCTGTAAAATGAGCAATACCTTCTTCATGTACTAGTTTGAAGATGAAATAAGAAATGGCAGATTAAGCATCTAACACCGAACTTAAGTATATAATAACCCTTATGGCTAGCAAAATGGCAGGTTCTAAAGGTATACAGCTGAAAAATGTTATGAAGTATATATACATATGCATACATACATGTATATAAATATATATTAAACTTCCTGAAGTTTCAATTAACGCAACACAATATGGAATAAAAATAAGTGGCATAACTATTTTAATTGAAGAGTAGTATTTATCCCTTCATGCAGATTTTATTATTGTATAACTGGAAAGTCCAGTTTTATAATAAATTTTAAATTATAATTAATAAAAACTGACAGCCTAAGTACAATTATATTTACAAAAATCCAGTGTTTCTATGTTATGTAATGATGATTTAGAGATAAAGATATTACATTCATAATCACTACAAAAATGTAAAACACATAGGAAAAATTTGACAAGGAAAATATTGAATGTATATAAAGAAACAAATTAAGGTTTGCCAAAGGATATAAAGTTTAGAATAAATGAAAATGTAGGCCCCTTTCCTGAATATTGTAATATCCAGAATATCCTGAATTCAGAACAAATCCCCAGTGGGATTTTTTTGAACTTAAAAACAATGACAAAATGTATCTGAAAGAATATATAGGTGAGAATAGATGTGGAAGTCTGAAAAATACAAGTGTGTGATGGGAAACTTTTCCTATCATGTATTAAAAGGCATCATAGAAGCACAATAATTAAAATAGCATGGAACTTTCCTCCAAATCAACAGACAGAAAATGGAATACAATAAATACCTCAGGAACAAATCATAATTCATATATAAAAGTATAGAATGCAAGAAAAGTGACCTAATCTATTAGTGGGAAATATTAGTTAATAACTCACTATTTAGAACTTTTAAAACTAAATTACATATTTATCCTATAAAAATTGACTGCAAAATATTAAAAGGAAATTCTCACATCAAATAACACAATTAAAATGCAAGCAATAGGCCATGAAAATATTTTACAGATTTATTATAGTCCTAGCATGTAAATCCCTCATGCAAATCACTAAGTAAAGCCTAAAAGCCTAATTACATAAACAATCAAGTTATAAGAGGAGTACAAAGTGGTAATAAGAATGTGAAAAACAACGTGCAGATTTATTAATTACAAAAGAAAAAGAACTGTAAGATACTCTGTCAAAATTAGAAAGAAATAGTGTAACATAATATTCCATGTTTGTTGGGGTTTAAATGAATTTGCTGCTGTTTAGGGAGTTAGTACATGTTCTTATTTGTTTACTTACCTATCCATTTGGCAAATATTTTATGAGCATTTACTCTTTGTAAGAAATTTTTTAACTAGAAATTTTATATCAAACGATTTTTAAATGTTTATCTTTTTTATTCCATAAATTACTTCTAGCAATTATTATCCTAAAGAAATAAGCAATGGTGAGCAAAAATATACATGTAAACTGATATTTATCATAATTTTAATACCACAAAGTTCACTCACCTAAAAGCCCCAAATTAAGAATGACTAAATAAATGTTTATCTCTACATAGATTCATTGTATGTACATTCTTCATGAAAATCAAATGTTTCAATAAATTTTAAGAATCTGAAAACAATGGGATTGAATACTGCATATAGTATAATCACAATTTTGTGATACACACACACACACACACACACACACACACCCAAAGATTAAGACAGATTATCATTGGATGGAAAATCAAAAGCTGTTCTTATTTTCTTTTCTGTATTGCTTTCAGTGAGAAGCCTGTTACTTTTATCATCAAAAGAAATACTATCTTTAAATTCTATAAAATAGTAAGGAAAGAAATTATTCCCCTGAAAATATGCAAAGGCCTCAAAGGCAGCTTTTGGACATTGCTCTATCATTATATCTTCTCTCTTGGATTTTTAATCTTTCCTCTACTAACAAATTGGCTTAGGTTTCTCCAATTTATTACTTTCTCCTGCTCCCTTGAGCTGGGCATATTATTTCCTACCTGTTGTTGCTGCCAGATTTCTTGAACAAACAGTCAACCTTTCCTTTCTCACTTTGTCACCATCCATGCATCTTTTTCAGAATGGCTTTTTACTTGAATAGTTTTCACCAATGACTGAGTCTGCTGTATCTCAGATGAGTGATAAATTCACTTATTTTCAATTTTCTTCATCTTTGCTATACTCTTGCTTTGTCTGTGTTGGTTATCTTTTGATCATTTTTTAATCAATACTTACTTCATTTGTTGTTTTTTTCCCCTCTCATTCTTTAAATCAATGTTTTTCTGCATATACTATCCTGAGCCACCCTCTCTTCCAATGTCCTATATTCTTTTCCTTGAAACTTCCATTTACTTTCGCATCTTCAAATATTACCTGGATGCATTTAACTCATAAATATCTGGTTTTCATGCTGATTCTCTCTTGAACCATATCCCCTCGTTTTTTTCAACTGTGTGGGTTGAGCTTGCTTGAGATGTCTGGCCACCTGAATACTGGCCAGACATCTCAAGCTCAATACTTCTAAAATTGAAATATTCAACTTACCCTTACAGTTTCTTTCCTCACGTGACTTCCTGATATCTATTTAATTTTCCCAAAGTGTTAATGCTTGCCAGACTCAGAATTTTAGACTGCATCTTTGTATTGTCCCTCCTCATCCAGTAAGCTGTCTGAGGTTGGTCAATCTTTTGTTATATATGGGTTTTCAATTCCTTTCTCATTCTTTCCAGCTCCTATATAACTACCTCTACCTTAATCTGCTTCTAAAGAAATAAAACTCTGGTTTAACTTCTTTCACACTGTCCTGATGCCCAAATCCTGGCCACTAGTGGTGCAACACCACTATGATTTCATCACTATCTACTCAAATATGCCCAATATCACTCAAATTAAGTAAATGGTCTTTACTTTAGCATTGGAGATCCCCTGCAATCTAGTCCTGGCCTTCTTTTTTTTTCTACTGCTGTAAGTTGTCTTATGCTCTAAGATGGACCATGTTCTATACATGGGTTGCCCTTTCTGAAACTGATTAAAAAAAAAAAAAAAAGCCTTCCTAAAACACCCAGAGTAATTATCACCTAACAGTGGAGCCTTCCCTGGCCATGCCCTCTAGCTTCTTACTTTCCTCACCTTTATGGTAATTACTCTATTCTAGGGATTAAAAGGAATGAAAATGCCCTTCTCCCAAGCTACACTGTAAGGTCCTTGAGGAGAAAGGCTGTAATAAATTAGCTTAGAATACACAAGATAGTATGTTGCATATTTCCAATACTCAGATACTGAAGAATGCATCAATAAATTTACAGGCAGAAAACTAATACTTTTTGGTCATTACTGTATTTATGTATTTCTGCTAGTAATTGGTTTGTTGGTCTCCTGTGTAAGATTATTAAATCCTTCAGAACAGGAATCATAATCATCCTTAATAATAGATAATCCATTCTTTAAGAAAGTCTAGAAAACCTGCTGTATAGAAAAAATTTTCACCAGGTATTATACCCTTGCTTTGTTTTCTTTAGAAGGAGGTATATAGAATTTTTAAAAAGTTATTTTTTCCTTATGATTGTCAGTGATTAACCCATAATTCAATCTTGATGATTAATGTGACCATTAGGGTTAAAGCTATTTCTTTATCCAATTAAGTCTTTGCAGGAAAACATAGGTAGATGCATAAGTTCTTAAAAATAGGCACAATTAGATATCCCAGTGGTATATGAATCAGGTAACTCTTTTAGGCAGATTTTTGAAGGGGGAAAAGAAAAGCATCAAATGACCAGCCATTTCCCTGAACACCTCTCATTTTAATAGCTATTACTCTCATCCCATACTCATCTCCCCTGAGATACTGTGTTGCATTCTTATCCTAAGTCTTCCAGAAATTAAAGATAAATACAAGTCTCAGAGTACCAACAATATTTCTCTTTGAGACCTTTCTTGTTCGTTAAACCAAAATGGAGTGACACTGGAGCCCAGTCTTGCCTGGATCAGGTGAAGCCTTCCCTGGGTAAATCTATTACACAAGACTATTTCGTCAGCCCTGAGCCAAAAGAAACAAGAGTAAAAGCACAATAATATGGTAATATCATTCCAAGATCCCAAAAGAATCTGTAAAACCTCAGCTGGAAGTTGATTTAACCTCTTTGGTATTGTCATGTGACCCCCGAGGTGGTACCTTCCTTCTCTAAGTGAGTGGAGCGATTACCATTACCCGTGGAAGCCAGAGATCCCCAGTGACTCGGAAGAGTCTTGAGAAGGGATACAGTTTCATAGCTTATTGCAATTCTTCCAGCACTGAAATCTCCTGGAGCTGAAACTCATTGAGAAATGATGAGGCATTTGAAGCTGCTTGAAATAAGGGCTCTGTACTAAAGTGGCTGGCTAGTCCATAGCCCACCTGAGAAAATGATGAAAAACTGTGCTCAGGGAAAAAAAAAAAAAAAAAAAAAAAAAAAAAAAAAAATCCAGCCTTACAATGGAGCAGAGACAGCAGTTACGAAGCTGACTTCAATTTAGGCTTGTTGAACTCTAGATTCTTAATAGCCCATCCGCACTGGAGGTTTTCAGTCCTCCAGTAATATTTTAATTTCTCCCTTCAGATTCTGTGATAACTCCTATACTCTGGAAAAAATAAAGAACTGAGTAAACAAATCGCCACTCTTCCAATATCAGAATAAATGCATTACTAAAAATTTACCAGATCTTACAGAAATCGTCTTTTCCATAGTGCAATCTCACCATGGAATCTCTCTCTGGGCAGTTTCCCGCATTGCAGAGTAAGGGAGAAGTTCACTTATGGGGACGTAACTGAAGCTAACCTAGAATTTGGCTGTCATCCCACAAGAAGCAAAACAGGAATGACAGGCCCTCTTTGCATTCACAAAATACTTATTGCCACATCTGAATGGATTTTCAAGTGTAGTGGTGATCCTGGGCTCACGAGCCTCCCTCCGTCTGGCTCCATGAGGTATATACCCTGTGTATTTTAAAATAGGTGTTGCTCCATCAAGTTGGTGATAATGGCATCTTGTGGAGCACACTTACAGCTATGGGACAAGCTACATGAGCTGGGGAAGGCTCTCAGCAGATGCTGTTGGGGGAGTGGTGAAGAACACACAGAGGCAGAGGGAGTTGTAGCTACAACAAAAAAAAAAAAAAAAAAAAAGAGGAACATTCACAGAAAAGGAAAACAAACAACTGACTCACACAAAAATGGTAAATGAAGAAACTAAACACCTCAAAGACAATTTGGTAATCAATTAAGATGCTGAGGTGCAGCAAGATGGCAAAGGCTGAGGAAACGACTTATCCTCTAGGAATGCATTCTATTGCTTGTGTGGACATTAACCTGGCTCCAGAGAGAGGTGCTTTTATATAGTTTGCCCCTAAAAAAAAAAAAAAAAAAAAAAAAGAAAGAAAAGAAAAGAAAGAAAAAGAAAAACAGAAAAGAAAACCAGAAACAGAAAATGGATATTTAGGGCAACTTGTAAGCCCACCTGTGAAGCCACTGTTGTGCTGTGGGGGACCTGCTGCCTTCTACTGGTGTCCCTCATTGGTCACTGTCAGCATGGAAACAAGCAACACGCTGCCTCCAAGAAAAAAAGAACAAATGTAAAAGAAACAGAACGATCTGGTGATTTTTTTTGTAAGAGCAGAAATGCAAAGGACAAAATCAATGGGTTAGAGAGGCACATTCAACTTCTGCAGAACTGTGAAATGAGGAGCAGGGGGAGAGAGCACGGGACAGAGAAAGGGAGGAAGAGCTCTAGAGAAAGAGGAGAGCCTACTAAAGAAACGAGCCCCCCTGTACAGACAGCCTGACGCCAGATGGCTTCTTCTAATAAATATTCAACCTTAACTCTGTTCCCATGTAACTTTGTTGTAAAGCTGCCAGCACACCCACACAGATCTGGGCCAGCAAAATGATTACAGTAGTACAAACAAAATAGTGCAATAGAGGAAACAGACAGACAGGGTCCTGTCCACAGACAGTCAGGGCTGGAAGATGTGAGTTGATGGGCCTTTAGATTTAATGCCTCGGAACTCATAATAATAAGTGGCATCGGAGGAGGGGCACCTCAAAAGCCAACAAACATTTAGCTCTTGTCTCCGCTTTGCTTCAGGTTTCAGCGTGGAAAACATGTTCAACTTTTTCTTCAGAGATCATGAATGAGATGCTATATCTTAAATATTACTTTCCAACACAACCTCTACGTTTGTATTTAGAGTAATAACAACCACACTGAATTCCCCCACCACATTTACTTTTTTAAATTGTAGCAATATATAAGACTGTATTTTAATACTTACCTTACCAGTTGCATAATAATAGATGATTCACCATAATTTTTTCTTTATAAAACAGAGGAGTAATTCTCCATAGAATCGTCTGTGTTTTCTTCTTTCCACTCCCCTACCCCTACCTCCCCCAACTTGCCCGCCTGCACTATTATTTAAGTGCTATTTAAACACAGATATAGATACCTCTAGATTTTGGTGGGGGTGGGGCAGTAGGCATTTCAATGTTTTGAGGAGGGGATAATTTGAAAAAAGATGATGGCAGAATAAAGTGTCCTATTAATGAATACATGAAAATGTTGAATCAATTAATGCCAAAACTCAGCTTGAAGAAAACAGTGACATGGTGAAATATTCTAGAAATATATACTTTTTGGAGTATTTGAAAATATCATGTTAGGATCAACTATCAGAGAAAGATATAAAGCCTCTGTGATTTTAGTTTTCAAATGATATATATGAATTGTACTTAACCAACTTAGTAATGAAATATAGCAATTTATAGCCAATCATCTAAAATGCTTGGTATAAAAATGAGATTATAACCTTATTTTATTTTTCATTTTTTGATGTGATACCTAAAATTGTCCAGAAAAAAATAAATTCCTAAAACAGTTCATGATAAGCCAAGATTTCTTTTACCTCAAAATCAAAGATATATTTCATGGGGTTATCTCTGAGCACTGAATGTAAGAAAAACCAACAAAACAAAAAAAATTAAACACTTACCAAGAGCTAGATAAGTTTCGTTAAGTGCATACTGTTGTTTTGACAGTTTGAGAATCTGCACAGATTTTACATTTTATTACACTTGACATCAAAAGCTGTATTGATAGGAAAGGACCACATTTCTAACAAAGAGAGACAGATAAAAATTAGCATTTATCTTCTGGTAATATTGAGCTTTCTAATGGTAAGTCACAGTATTTTCCTTTTTCTGCAGAGAACTCTCTCATGGAATGGAAAATGCATTGGAAGGTTAAGGCTTCCCAATTAGGGACATGATGCAGACCAGTCCTTGAAAAGTTGTGTATAAATTGCACACATGAAATATAAACAATGCAAACATATCTGTATACAAAATATGCAGTTGTGCATTCAAAAAGGGTAATGGCATGCAATAATGGGAAATTATTTGAACATCTGTTTGCACATTAATCTGCATATTTTTGCACATGCAATCATCCATTTGCATCAGCATATTTTGCATGTCGCATGCACACGTTAGACACCTGTTATTAAAAACTAGGTCCACAATGTGCTGCTAATTCCCTTGAATATAATTCCATCTTTACAAGATTTATCATAGAGTCCAAAGGGTAGTACTTTTTTAGGAAAGTAGACAATATACACAGGATATTAGTGAAACGCTTCTCCTTTATCTATGGGTGGCAGACTATAAGATTCAAAGAGGGAACCAAATTAGTAGTGAATGAAAGCAAAACACAGAGACAGAGATGAATCATGACACAACCTAGCTCCTTCTTTCTGGTATAAAAAATGATCAGCCACTGAAGAACAAATTGAGATGTCATGTGCATCAACTGTGCCAAGCACTATGTCTGCTTGGCACATAGTACGTGGTCAATAAATAGTTGGTAAGTCTTTGGTTAATAAAGGAATGTATAATTTAATTAAATGTCACATTTAGCTAATAGTTAAAGGAGTTAGATGATATATCAAGCTCCGTTCTGACTGCTTTTGCAGGCCTCTCTCAGTTAACACATTTGAAAAGAGTCTTTGAGGGAATATTGAGAGACTGAGCTAGAAAGACTGGGCTCTGCTACTAACTAGTAATATAATCTTGGACTAATTTCTCTAATTTTGTAAAATGAGAGACTGTGCCCAGTCGGCAAATAGGTGGTACATATGGCGCTACTCTTCCCTTCTTTAACCGTGGTAGACATTTAAAAAAATCAACTCCGGCACTTTTTTCCACTGAGTCTGGACTTAGCCATATATTATTTCTTAACACAGCTTTCCAGGCAGCCACCATCAACTGATCAAATCTGGCACACAAGATGAATCTATTTCTTATCCAGGATTACATTATCTCTAAGGCCCCTTCCATAAACCGAATCAAGAACTCTGACAGACCTCTACAATTTATGTTCTTAGGAAACTATCTTAATGATTTAGTTGTTTTCTAATTACAAGGTATGAAATAATGCTTTAAAACTAGTTGAACACTGTTAGAATTGGAGAAATGCTTGTTCGATAGAGAATTTCACTGTAATAGTATTTTTAATGGATTTAACCCATAAAATATGCTAAAGTAAAGCAATGTTCAATATATTTCCCTCGTTAGATTATCCATAAAAGTACTTTCTTCCAGGCAGTTATGCAAAGCGGATCAGGAAAGCAGCATGAAGCAATACTTTGTGCAGCACAGCCTTTCAGTATGGGAAGAAAGACAGCAGCCGTGGTCTCAGCTTCTGCCAGACAGAGCGTTGGTGGTGTGAGAGAAAGCACAGAAACCTGGAGGCACGTTAAAAGGACATATTCAGACTCCTCAAGTAATATGGAAAAATGGGAAGCAAATGTAGCTGTCAGTGAGGATGGGTTTTGAGAGCATTCACCGAGAAATCCTTGTGTGATAAGCATTACAAACAGCTGACATGAATCCATCAGAAGTCTGTACTTAATATTTGCTCTTTGGCCAGAACTGTGCTATGTTCTTAGAGAAGTACAATAGAGTATAATACAGTGCCTGTTTTTGGAAATCTTGTATTCTAGTTGGAAGACACAAAACACAGAACATTATAAAGCTGCTCATAAGACAAGGATATGCCTTATTTCCCAGCTATATCTAGACCCACTTAGATGACATTTCAATCAACCACATCACTTTGAATGGCATGGCCCCAACAAAGAATGACCTAGGCACTCTTCATGTGGTAGCAAGATGCCCCTTTTGTTATGGTCTTGTCATTTGGGTCCCTTTTCCTAGCTGTTTATTATGTCATGCCTCTTTCATTCATTCATAATGGTGGTAGAGACATGTCCTTTTTGACTGCACAGCACACATTCCTCCTGTATCTAGAATGAGTTGTTCTACTTTGCTCTGAAGAATTATACTCCCACTCTGACTCTTTATGAGTAGGGTGAAACTGACCCTCACATGCTAGCTCCAAGGGTGGGTACATGGTTGAAGACGGATAATGACAGCCCTAGGATTTTCTAGGATCGATGCAAAAGAGAAACTCAGTGTATGACTGGACAAGTTGGTGGCCACAGGTAATTGACTAAAAATAAAACCAAACTAAGGGAAGTTGAGTTGAGAGATGGAAGCTGATCAGCCCCTAGTGGCATAATGTGAGCCCCAGGATACAGCAATGTCTGATTCTAGCTATATTCCTGAGACTTTCAATTAGCCAAGCCAACACATTCTTCCGTTCTACCTACCGCCCAGCTGAAACTAGTTTAAGTTGGATTTCTATTATAAGCCATGAGAACAACCTGGCAAGTGCAATCCACACCACTGGCATGCATGGAGGAAGTCAGGGGGTCCCGGTTAACAAAACCCACAAAAGAAGAACTTAAATCACTTTCCCTAAATCACGTCATGAAAGTCAACAAAAATACAGAAAGCAAAGGCCCAGCTTTTAAGAACAAAATAAGTTGAACAGTCACATCATTATAAATTATTTTCTAAAGCTATTTCTTGACCTTTGTGGGGACAGCTCACCAGACCCTGTTTCCCTTCACCATTGCACGGGAGCCTCCTAATATGCTCTTCTGTAAAATACAAGAAGTGAGATGACCGTCATAATTGCCCTTCACTGCAATCTTCCCTGAATGTGAATTATTTCAAGTGACTAGCAAAGAACCTTTATGAAAACAGAGTATCTAATTATTGGGAAGAATTCTCAGAATTCCAAGAAGTTCTTTTCTAGTCTACTATGGAACTATTCGTGTTAATTTTCAATTTAGAGCCCCTTCTTCTCCTGCATATTTCTCCTGTGAGTCCAGCCAGCTCTCATTGTGCTCCTCAGAGGGAGATGTCTAAGTAATGCGAACGCTACCTCAGAATTTGGGGTATCACCTGGGGACATTAGCCAACATCACTCTTAAGGTCATCTCAGGATACCAGCAGGGCACCAAGGTATTACCTCCTGACTCCAGGAAATAATTTATGCAATGGAAGGATAGAGCTGGTGAAAATAAGTAACAAAGAAACAACCAAGATGAGGAGGGGTTAAGTTTCTCATGCATAATATCTGAAGAGCTACCTAACTGAACCATCAGGTCCTTAGCTCACTGCCTAACCCAGGCAGTCACCCTGCTGTTTTAATGAAAGTTAGCTGTGGGAACATCGCCATCACAGCATCCCGACTCTTGACAGCACTTTTAAACTAGGCATTTGTTCTTTTCAGCCTACTTCCTGTTTAGAAATCGCTTCTATTTTAAGTGGCATGTTTACTTTTTCACCTTTTTGTAAGGGGAATTGCATTTTATTAGTTACAATCCAAATATAGCTAAATGAGGAAAACTCAATAAAGTGACTGAAAAAAAATCATCCAATAAATTTGCTGTGAAATGCCAAGTTTGTGGCTGTGCCTGCAGTCATTTTAGTTATAAGACACATAGTAGGAAACAGTTTTGGGGTTTTCAGCCATTAGTTTATAAATTGAATAAGATAGATGTGTTCATTCATATGAAGTAATGTAATTTTTCTTGGGAAAGTTTAATATTATACAAATCCATTAGCATATTTACAAATTAATCTTCCCTTAGGAAAAAAAGATTGAAGATTTACAGAAGGATTTTATTACTTTTAAAACTGCATTTTAAAGAAAATAAAAGAAAAAGAAGGAAAATTATATTGAACTATAAATGCCTTTTTATGACTAACAGTTTTCTAACACCAAAATTTATGAAAGGAGATGAGAATAGAGCAGAACACAGAAAGAATTTTCAAGGAGCTCATAGAAATTGCAACTCCTGTATCACAGATTGCAAACTCCTATAAACTTAAACCTGTTTATGTAAATGCAAGAAATGGCATTAAATTAATTAGACACTTAAGGCTATTAATATGACTTTCCCCTGGATAATTTTTTGTCTAAAGTCTCTAGTTACTTGTTCTAATTTTTGACAAGATGGGATATAAACCTTCACAACCCCAATGACAACAACAAAAACCTGTGTTCATTTCATTTCTTCCTCAAACTCTCCATGACTTATTAATGAACAAGTAACCGATGACATAATTAATTTCTAAAAATCCACTGTCATAAAATGTTCCTACAACAGCAGAGAGAAACTTGGAATGTTAGATAAGGGAAATCTCAATCTATATGCAAATATCTGATATATTATAAAAAGGTAGAAAAGTTACTTGATTTTCCTCCAGATAGTCTCCATTTTGCTCATCAATGGCACTTACTTTGTAACTGTCCTTTTTATTAAGGAAGGGTTACATGGACTTTCCACACAAACACAGAATGTGGCATAATATTAACAGCAATCTTATGAATAAGATGCAAATTTTAATGATTTCTTAATAACACTTTTTGCAATATTTCTAACTATGGGGAAAAAATTAAAGTATTAGCTATATTAAGATATTCTTCCACAGAAATATATCTGTTGCAATGATTTAAGAACACATCATACACAATTCTTCAGGTTGAAAGTCATATAGTAGTAATAATAATAATGAATAAATACTATTCATTTGTTGATCATCTCCTGTATTCCAGAACTGTATTAAATGCTTTAAATATATTGTCTTATTTAATACTGATAGCAACCCAATCAGATAAATACTGTGATCATTTGTATTTCATAGAAGAGAAAATTAGTCTTGAAGATATAAAATATCAAAGACATCCAAATAGTAAATGGTGGAATCCAGGATGAAATTTCAACTCCTCTGATTTCTGTGTCTACACTCTTATCCTAACCCTATACTTTGAAATTCAAATGATATAATTTATTTCCCAAAGTTTGCAAACATTTTCAATAAATGTAGTACTAATATCTACTAAAATAATGTGATATGAACCTCACTACCATTATTTAACAACAGTTATTAGAACGTTTATTTCCATTACATTCAACTGAATGTTAATTGTGTAACGTATACCACAGTTCTGTGTTGGTTTTCTTCATCTTCTGATTTTTGTTTTTCTTCTCTGGAAGAATACACTATAATTGTGCTATCATGGCTCCCATAAAGCATCTCATTTCCAGACTAAACATCCTCACTTCCAACAACAGTTCCTCAAAAAACAGGGGGCTCACTGTTCTCGCAAGTTCTCTCACTCTTTTCTTCTTCCCCTGGGCCCACTGGTCTTCCAAGCATCTCTTTAAGAGGAACTTAAGAAATTTCTTAAGGAAGGAGATCTCTTCCAAAAGGATCTTAACTAGGCACAACCCTCCATAAGGATTTGATCACCAAGAATAGTAAGTCTTCTGATTCTCAGTTCCACTCTCTTTCATCTCAAAGTTCTAACATTATGTGTAAAGACAAGTCAATCACATCTTAAGATTAGCTAGAAGATGTAGCATTTGCCATATTCACAATCCTTGAGTGATGGTCTTGAAATCAACCAGAAATAAAGAAAGAAGTGGTGTTTTCTGTCTGGAGTGGCCTAGACAAGTTTCATCACAGTGATAGAACAGAAGCCCTTCCTTACCCTATGTATGGCAAAAAGAACTGAATTCACCAAATTTCACTGGAAATACCTGAAGATTCATCTTAAAGGACTGCCAGAAAATCTTTTTACCTAGATTGACATACCAAATTTCTATCCCAGTGATGATGGAATCAAAATTTCAAGGAAGATATACATAAGCATATAGTGTGATATATGTTTATAATACATTTCTGCTTCAATTTTTCACTTCACGTTAACAGACGAGGTAGAAAAGGATCTGTTGGTTTTCTTTATTCAAGAAAGAATTGGGAGCTGGAATTGCTAAACAGCTTTTTTACATTTCACCTAGTAAATGGCAGTGGAGCTGAGAAAAAAAATAATAAAGCAAGGTTGGTCTTCTAGATTAATACACCGTTCAAGCTTCCTCTCCTGAAATGTGCTGCAGTCCATCACACTTAACCTACACTTTCCACACCTCCAGAAGGAGATACCACAGATATACCTATTTACTTTGGCATGAACTCAAAGAAATGAGCTTGCAAAGCTGATCCTTTCTTTGTGCATTAACTTTAATTTCTCCTTTCCACGCATACACTGCAAGAACATCAGGTAGATCCATTTACTTCCACCCCCTCATCCCACTGCTCCTCCTAAAGTGACATATCAATTATGGCTCGTTTGAAATTTTCTCTTACAAATGTAGGCTCAGACTTCAACACCTAAATGAATTATATATACACCATGCAAGCCTGTTTGTTTCAGGTTTCTTAAAAGGAGAAAATGAATGCAAAGTATTAATCATCAAACTGATGTCCCTGATTGAAAAATAAATTATTTAAATGAGTAACACTCTGGCTTTTTTTTTAATATGCTACTTTCTAGAAATTTTTTCAGCATTGCAAGTTGAAAAGGATGAAAAAAATCTTATAGTATATTATTAAGATGAAACAGGCCGGGCGCGGTGGCTTAAGCCTGTAATCCCAGCACTTTGGGAGGCCGAGACGGGCGGATCACGAGGTCAGGAGATCGAGACCATCCTGGTCTACACGGTGAAACCCCGTCTCTACTAAAAAATACAAAAAAAAAAACTAGCCGGGCGAGATGGCGGGCGCCTGTAGTCCCAGCTACTCGGGAGGCTGAGGCAGGAGAATGGCGTAAACCCGGGAGGCGGAGCTTGCAGTGAGCTGAGATCCGGCCACTGCACTCCAGCCTGGGCGATAGAGCGAGACTCCGTCTCAAAAAAAAAAAAAAAAAAAAAAAAAAAAAAAAAAAAAAAAAAAAAAGATGAAACAAGAACCAAATTAAAAGATGTGTAGGGCACAATCATAGTCCATCCAAACTGCTGGGTCAGAGTATCCATTGCTTCCACAGTCATCAACCAAATTTATTGAATAGTAATTCAAATTAGCTGTTAAAAAGGTCTAAAAGTCTAGACTGACTGTTCCAGACCTAAATACATTTTATCTTCTTCACACCCCAAAACTATTGTACCCCTAATGCAATTTTTTTTTAAATCTTATCTTTCAGGTGTACAGAGTGGGGAAGACAAGTGGAAAGGCCACAATATATGTTATCTACTCTATATTCACTCTGTTTTAATTTGCTGGGGTACAATTCCTTATGTTTTCCATTTTATTTCAAATAATATTACAGATATATCATGTATACAACTAGAAATTATAGAAATGAAACTACCAACAAGGAGAAAGATATAAAACTCAAGAGGGGAAAAATAAAACACTTTATATAGAATGTAAGTAGCCCAAGTAGTCATTGAAACCACCTCCTAGAGTATACATAAATCAGAAGAAAAAAAAGATAAAAAAATACCCAGTGAGAATAATTTATTTAACTCAGTGGGTGCAAGAAAGGCATTCAATGATAAGAGTTATATTAGTTAGGGGTGGCTAATTGCTTTTTAAAAAAATACCAGACTGAAAATAATGGGTAATGGTGCAAATTCAAGAGAATTTTTGCTATTTAAATAATGGTACTGAGTGGATAAACATGTTGATAGACCCTCCTCTGTGTAGTCACTCGAGTGAGACTAATGCAGGCTCAGTCATATTCAACACATGGCTTTCAGGGTCACCATGGAGATTGGCTCTCTCCAAGACAGCAGGTAAGAGAAAAGAAAATGGAAAAGGGCTTGCAGTGGTTTTTAATGAGCCAGGCCTGGATGTGATATACATCTCTTCTCACATTCTATTAGTTGGACCTTGTCACATGACCACAAGTAAATGTAAGAGAGTCTGGGAAAGGTAGTTGTGTGATCATGAAGAAGAAAAGACTGGATTTTTTTTTTTTTTTTTTTTTTTTAATGGGTATCAGTCTCTGCTACTGTCTGCTCTACTGGTCACCATAATCATGTTCTTTCTTCCCACACATAGAACACATTTAAGAATATCCTGAAAAGAGACAGTCTACTTATTGCATCTGGCTCAAAGACCATAGGTCACATAGTTATTGTATTTCTTTCTATTCAAGCTTGAGGTGGCTTCTTGTGATCCCATAACCTGTGAACTAAGAAGACAAGTTCTTTCCCTCCTCTATGTATACTTCCACATCAATGGTAAAGCAGAAACAAGATAACTCTCATGAAGCTTCCAACTGTGAAAAGAGGAAAAGGGTAGACATACAGTAATCATATATCCATTCCAATAATGAAATCCTGCTGGGCAGGAAGAGTGAAACCCCAATTCATGAGAGTTCAGCAAGTTCCAAGTCCCTGATTCAACTCTTCAGGAGAATCTACTGTGTCCATTCTTCTCCATTGCTCTGACTCTACTCTCTGGGATGCTGTTTTTTTTTTTTTTTTTTTTTTTTTTTCCCTTGTCCATTATCCTACATGACCATATCTGAAGTAAGTACATTTTTCAGTGAGCACACTTTCAGCAATCACTTTCAGATATCAGAACCATTGCTGTCCATTTTCTGCCTATGTAAGTTTGGGGAACCAAGGGGTGTTTCATAATCACTCATAGTTTCTGATCTATTTGTTTCCACACAGTTTCATGAGTCAGTAATCATCTCCTAAATTCTTTTTTCAGATTTAAAATTTACACCTCTTGCATTGGCTTGTTTAATTGTTTGTTTATTATCTTTTGCTTTCTAGAGCTCATGTACCTCTCTCAACCTAATGGTAGCTACTTTAGGTCATCTAAAACAATAGGCTTGGGTGGTAAGGTAACCCACTTCATTTTTTGTATCAATTTTATTGAGATATGACTTACATAACATACAATTCACCCACTTAAAGTCCACAATTCAGCAGTTTTTAGTACATTTACAGATATTTGCAGTCACCATCACAGTCAATTTTAGAACATTTTCATCACAAGGAAACCCTGTGACCTTTACCTACCACCTATCTACTTCCCCATCCTCCCAACCTGGGCAATCTACTGCTTTCCATCTCTACAGATTTGCCTTTTCTGGACACTTCAGAAAAACTGAATCATATAACAAGTGATCTTTTGTAACTGGCTTCTGTCACTCAGCATGTTTTCATAGCTGATTCATGTTAAAGCATGTATCAGCACTGCATTCATTCCTTTTAAAGGCTGAATCATATTCCATTGCATGGATATACCACATTTTGTTCTCCATTCATCAGACAATAAGTATTTGAGATTTAAGCCAAAACAATAACCTTTTGGCTATTATGAATAATGTTACTATAAACATTCATGCACTTTTTTTCTAGAAACATGTTTCCATTTGTCTTGGATATATATCTAAAAGTGACATTGTTGAGGTGTATGGTAACTATATGTTTAATAATTTGAGGAATCACCAGACCGCTTTTCATATTAGCTGCACTAATTTACATTCCTGCCAGCGGTGTATGAGAATTCCAATTTCTGCACATCCTCACCAACAATTGCTATTATCTGACTTTTTTATTATAGCCATCCAACTGGGTGTGAAGTAGTATCTCATTGTGGTTTTGATTTTCACTTCCCTGATGACAATGTCAAGAAAGTTTCATATGCTTATTGGCCATTTGTATATCTTCTTTGGAGAAATGTCTATTCAGTCTCTTTACCATTTTTCAGTTGAGTCTTTTTATTATTGAGTTGTAAGGGTTCTTTATATATTCTGGATACAAGTCCCTTAACGAATATGATTTACAAATATTTTTTCCTATTCTGTGCTTTGTCTTTTCACTTTCTTGAATGTTAATTTTTATGAAGTCTAATTTATCAATTATTTTTGCCATTGCTTATGCTTTTGGTGTCATATCTAAAAATTCATTGCTAAATCTAAGTCATGGCCATTTATCTCTATGCTTTCTACTAAGAATTTTATGGTTTTAGCAGTCAGATGTTTGACTAATTTTGAGTTAATTTTTGAATAAAGTGTGAACTAAAAGTGTAATTTTATTGTATTGCCTATGGTTATCCAGTTGTTCCAGCACTATTTGTTAAACAAAGTTTTCTTTTCCCATTGGATAGTCTCAATATCCTTGCCAAAAGTCAGTCAACCATAGAAGCCATGTGTTTATTTCTGGACTCTTTATTCTGCCCCATAGATGTATATGTCTATCTTGATGCCAGTATCACACTTGCTTGATTACGTTTGTTTTATAATCTGTTTCAAACTTGGGAAGTGTTTCAGTCCTCCAACTTTGTTCTTCTTTTTGAAGATTGTTTTATATTGGTGTTTCAAAATTCAATACAGATTTTAGGATCTGCCTTTTAATTTCTACAAAGAAGCCAGCTGCTATCCTGATAGGGAGTGCACTGAATCTGTAGAGCGATTAGGAGATTACAGGTATCTTAATAATATTAAGCCTACTAACGCAAAACATGAGTATTCTTCCATTTATTTAAATGTTATTTAAGTAATGTCTTTTAGGTTTAAGAGTATAAGTTTTGTACTTTGTTGTGTTTATTCTTAAATACTTAATTCTTTTTGATGCTATTGTAAATAAAATTTTTTAATTTTTATTTTATACTATTTATGGACAGTGTATAGAAATAAAATACTTGAGTATTGATTTTTGTGTTTTCACAACTTTGTTGAATGCATTTCTTCATTCTAATAGTTTTTTCTAGTTTAACTCTTTAAGATTTTCTACATATAAGATCATGTATTCTGTGGATACAGTTTTACTTCTTCCTTTCCAATTTGGATACCTTTTATTTGTTGACTAATTGCCCTAGCTACAACCTGTTAAATGAAAATAGTGAGAGTGGGTATCTTTGTGTTGTTCCTGATCTTAGAGGGAAAGTATTCAGTCTTTCTTCATAAAGTATGATGTTAGCCATGAGTTTTTTACAGATGCCCTTCATCAGGTTAAGGAAGTTTTGTTCTATTTCTAGTAGGTTGAGTGTGTTTACCATGAAATGCTGTTGAATTTGTCAAATGCTTTTTCTGTATCTATTGAGATCTTCATGTTGGAGTTTTTGGTTTTTTATTCAATTGATACGATATAATGCATTAATTGATTTTCAGATGTTAAACCAACAATGTTCCTAGAATGTCTCACTTGTTTATAATTCTTCTATACACTGCTGGATTCAGTTTGCTAGCTTTTTGTTGAAGATTTTCGTATTGATGTTCGTAAGAGATATTGGCCTGTAGTTTTGTTGTTACTGCTTCGTTTAGTTTCGTTAGCAGGGTAATATTGGCCTCATGAAATGAGTTGAAAATTGTTCAAACTGTTTTTGTGTTTTTAATGAATTTGTGAAGATTTGGTATTCTTACGTAAACATTCAATCTCTCTTCCTGCTAACGGGTCTATTCAGGTTATTTCTTTCTGAGTTGCTTTGGTAGTGCTTTTCTTGGAATTTGCTCATTTCATCAAAGTTTTATAATTTGTTGGCATTCAATTGTTCATAGTATTCCTTTATAATCCTTTTTATTTCTCCAAGGTTAGTAGTAATGTGCCCTCTTTCATTTGTGATTTGTGTAATTTTGCTTTTTTTCCTCTTGATCTAGCAAAGGTCTGCCGATTTTTTAGTCTTTTCCAATAACCAGGTTTTCATTTTACTGATTTTCTCTATTGATATTCTCTTTTCTATTAATTTCCATTTGAGCCTTTATTATCCTTTTATATGCTTCAGGTGTAGTTGTTCTTCTTTTTCCATTGTCTTATGGTACAAGGTTACATTCTTAATTTGAGAACTTACTTCTATTTAAATATAGGCACTTACAGCTATAAATTTCCCTCTCTAAGGACTGCATTACCTGCAATCCGTAAGTTCTGGTATGTTGTGTTTAATAGTCATTCATCTTAAAATATTTTCTAATTTTCCTCTTCATTTCTTCTTTTACCCTGTGATTACTTAGGAGTGTGAGTGTTTACTTTTTACATATTTTTAAGTTTCCCAAGTATTTTTTCTTGTATTTTTAATTTTTATGGATATACAATAGTTGTACATATGTATGGGATACATGTGATGTTTCGATATAAACACATAATATGTAATGATCACATCAGGGTAATTGGTATATAAATCACCTCAAACATTTATCATTTCTTTGTGTTAGGAATATTCAAATTTTCATGCCTCTGGTTATTCTGAAATATACAATATTCATTGTTAACTATAGTTGCCCTATTATGCCACTAAACACTAGATCTTATTCCTTCTATCTAACTGCATCTTTGTACCCATTAACCTCTCTTTATCACCCCTTCTACTATCCTTCCAAGCCTTTGGTAACCATCATGCTACTCTCTATCTCCATGAGATCAAGTTTTTTAGCTCCCACATGTGAATGGTAACATGTAATGTTTTTCTTTTTGTGCCTGGATCATTTCACTTTACATAATGTACTCCTGTTCCATCCATGTTGTTGCAAATGACAGAATTGCATTTTTTAATAGCTGAATAATATTCCATTATGTATACATACCTCATTTTCTTTATCCATTCATTTGTTAATGAACACAGATTGATTCCATACCTTGGCTATTGTGAATAGTGCTGCAATAAACATGGGAGTGCAGATATCCCTTCAATATAGTGATTTTCTTTCTTTTGGATATATACTAAGCAATGGGATTGCTGGGTTCAATAATAATTCTATTTTTAGTGTTTTGAGGAACCTTCATACCAATTTCCATAGTGGCTGTACTAACCTACATTCCTACAAATAGTGCATGAGCATTTCCCTTTCTCCACAATCTTGCCAGCATCTATTAATTTTTGTTTCTTTGATAAAAGCCATTTCAATTAGATTGAGTTGATATCACATTATGGTTTTGTATGCATTTCTCTGATGATTAGTGATTGACCATTTTTATATACCTGTTGACCATTTTTATGTCTTATTTAAGAGATCTTCAGATTCAATGTAATTACTATCAAAATATCAATGACATTCCTCACAGAAATAGAAAAACAAATCCTAAAATTTGGATAGAACCACAAAAGACTCAGAATAGCCAAAGCAATTCTGATAGAAAAGAACAAAGCTGGAGGCATCACATTATCTGACTTTGATTATAGCACAAAGCTATAGTAACCATAAAAGCATGGTACTGACATGAAAAAAGACAAATAAGGCCAGGTACAGTGGCTCAAGCCTGCAATCCCAGCACTTTGGGAGGCCAAGACGGGTGGATCATGAGGTCAGGAGATCAAGACCATCCTGGGTAACACAGTGAAACCCCGTCTCTACTAAAATACAAAAAAAATTAGCCGGGCATGGTGGTGGGTGCCTGTAGTCCCAGCTGCTCAGGAGGCTGAGGCAGGAGAGTGGCGTGAACCCCGGAAGCAGAGCTTGCAGTGAGCTGAGATCATGCCACTGCACTCCAGCGTGGGCAACAGAGTGAGACTCCATCTCAAACAAAACAAAACAAAACAAAACAAAACAAAACAAAACAAAAATACAAAATTTAGCCAGGTGTGGTGGTGGGTGCCTGTAATCGCAGCTACTCAGGAGGTTGAGCACTCAAAATATGTTGTTTCACCCTTTTTGGCATCCATATTTTCCGATGAGAAGTCAGCTGTAAATCTTATTGGTGTTCTCTGTAAGTTATGAGTCACTTTTCTCTTGGAGCCTTCAAGATGTTTTCCTTGTCTTTGCCTTTCAGCATGTTTACTGTAATGTGTCTGCTAGTAGTTATTTCTCTGTTTTTATCATAATTACAGTTATTTGAACTTCCTTCATCATTAGGTTAATATTTGCCAATAAATTTTGGAAGTTTTCAGCCAGTATTTCTTTGAATATTTTTCTGCTTCTCTCTCCATCTCCTTCCCCGCTCCATCTGATGCTTCCACTGGTTTATGCTATTGCACTAATGGTGTTTTACATTTCTCTGAGGCACTACTTTTTTTTATTGTTCGATATTTTACTATTCTTTGGATTGTGTAATCTCTATCAATGTATCTTAAAGTTTGCAAATTATTTCTTCTGCCAGTTCAAATCTACTACTGAGCCCCTCTAGTAATTTTTTTAAATTTTTCAGTAATTATACTTTTCAACTCCAGAATTTAAATTTGGTCCTTTTCATCATTTCTGTCTCTTTATTTATACTCTGTATTTGATGTAGCATCTATTACTTTTTAAAATTTCCTTAATTCTTTGAACATATTTATAATAACTATTTTGAAATATTTGTCTATTAAATCCAACATTTTGTTCTTACAGTTTCTATCACTTGCTTTTTTCTGGTGTATGTGTCATAGTTTTCTGTTTCTTTGCATGTCTTATAATTTTTGTCAGTAACTACACTTTAGATAATATATTGCAGAAACACTTGTTGATTCTTATTTACTTGTTTAGTGACTGGCTGGGTTAGTGAAGTCTATTCTCCTACCCCCACCCTCACAGTGTAAAGCCTCTATTGTTGCTCTTCAGGAGTTACAGCCTTGTGTATATTGTGTATACGCATGGGATGACAGTGGTTTGGACTGGGCTTTTTATTGTTCTGCTGTTTTCACAAATACCTTGGGGCGTAAATTGCTTCAAAGACTAATCCAGTCAAGGTCAGGCTTCTTCAGGGACGGTTTCTAGAGAAGTATTTGAGATTTGCCCTGACTCCAGGAGGTCTCTTCCCAACTGTGTCCATTTCCACTTCTCTATGAAACTCCTTTCACCACAACTGCTACCCTTTTTGACAGTGACCTTAGCCTTGAACTTCTTTACACTCTTGCAAATAAAATAAGTTACTTTGAGGAGAAATTTGGATATATAGGTTCATATTAGTCCACTGGCCTGCTTCCTCTTCTCTTTCTGCCCCCAAACTCAGAAAAATCTCTGAGCTATAGCTAGGAGAGGCAACGACAATGGCACACTTCTCCCTGAGTGGTAACACCACTTCAGAAGCTTAGCACTCAGTAGATTGTGGAGGGAGCGGGGAGGTCATTAGCTTCAGGTCTCCTCATTTTGCTTCTCTCAGTGTGGAATCCCTAGCCCTTGATCTGGAGCAAGGGCAACCAAGGCCCCAAATACTCTCAGCAATGCCACACTCAAGGCAGAGCATTTTCCCGTAAATGGGAGATGAGTAGAAGAAGACTCAGTTAGCCATACTTCCCCAGAATTTAGACTCAACAATAAGTAGCTGAGACAGGATGAGGAACACTGATGTCCTGCCCCTACTAGGAGGAGAGACCACCAACTTGGAGTTGAAAGAAAAAGGGAGCCCTGTGTTTTTGGTTAAGCATATTTGGAGTGGAATTTCTGTCTCCCTAAGCTGAGAGGGGGTGGGATAATCCAGGTCTCTATTGAACTGAGGTTCAAATACCACAGACTTCCCCATTCCTTGCCTAATTTTAGTAGATGTTTAAATATTTATTCTCATGCTGTATGTCCATAGGGCTTCTTTCAGAGACCTTACTTTAAAAAAAAAAAAAAAAAAAAAAGTTTACCAGTTTAAATGAGGAGAAGGCCTGCAGAACTCCCCATACTGTCACTCCAGAAGTAGAATTTCCAGCCCCCTTAATTTTATGTTTGCTATATTGTTGAGTTAGTTTCTTTAATTGAGGAGTGTTCTTGGGACTTCGGCAGTCAAAGGTTTTTTTAGTCTTTTTGCCTACTCTTTGGTGTACAGAAGCAATAGTCTTTACATTCCTAGGAAGGAATTTGTACTCACAAATCAGCATACTCTTTCCTGAAATTATCTCATTCTTGTAATATCCGGCTAATTGCAACAGACAGCAACACATGAATATTCTGGCTCTTTCTTTTCTTTTTCTATTTTACTTTAAGTTCTGGGATACATGTTCAGAACATGCAGCTTTGTTACCTAGGTATACATGTGCCACAGTGGTTTGCTGCACCTGTCAACCCATCATTTAGGTTTTAAGCCCCACGTGCATTAGGCATTTATCCTAATGCTTTCCCTCCTCTTGCCTCCCACCCTCCGACAGGCCTCTGTGTGTGCTGTTCCCCTCCCTGTGGCTGTGTTCTCACTTTCAACTCCCACTTACGAGTGAGAACATGCAGTGTCTGGTTTTCCGTTCCTGTGTTGGTTTGCTGAGAATGATGGCTTCCAGCTTCATCCACATCCCTGCAAAGGACACCAACTCATTCTTTTTAATGGCAGCATAGTATTCCATGGTATATATGTGCCACATTTTCTTTATCCAGTGTATCATTGATGAGCATTTGGGTTGGTTCCAAGTTATCGCTGCTCTAACAACTTTTCCTAGACTGGCAGGCTCAGTATCATCTTCCTTTCAGGTTGTTGTACACAGTAGTTTTACCAAATGTTTACCACTATATAATGTAGATATCCAATATATTTTCACCCCCCAATATTTGTTTCCTTGCTTCCTCCTGCCAACCTCTAGAAGTCAATGCCCCATGTTTTAAATTTTGATATGAAAGCAATATACTTCAAGATACTTTTTTCAATTTTAATTAGGTGAGACAAACAGTAAAAACAAATAAATCCAATTAATATTTATTTCTTGCTCACATAATATTACTGGCCAGCAATCAAATCAGTAGAGTACTCATGCCCAACCTAATACAAAATTCAAAAAGGAAAAAGTCTACATTATGAGTGAGATACAGGATATAGTTCATGCAACAAACAACTTAGAATACATTTTTGTCATACTTAAAAGTAGGAATGTCCATAAAAGCTCTTCATCTCAGACTTACAGATTTTGTGGGCATTTGCAGGCACAAATCATTATTTGACTAATAACATATTTTCAGATGGAAGTTGCAGGGATGTTGTGAGGGCCATTTATAGAACATACTAACATTAAAAGGGAGATTCACTTGCTGAAGTCCTTGCATTTCACACATTTGTGAGAGGTAAGATTTGGGGGGACATATACCAGATCCTCATTTCTCATATTTTTACATGGGGAGGAATTTCCACTCCACTCCCTACAAAAGAAAATTAATAGGGGAGAGGACATTCTCAGTTCCCTCTGCTCCTCACACTGTCCTATGATGTTACGAGCTAAGTTGTGTCCCCCAAAAAATCATATATTGAAGCCCTAATGCCCAGTACCTCAGTGTTTGAAACATTTAGAAATACAGATAATTAAGGTAAAGTGAGGTCATATGGATGGACCCTAATCCAATATGACTGGAGGCCTTAGGAAAAGGAGACTAGACCACAGACCAAGGGGTGACCATGTGAATATACAGCGAGAAAGCAGCCAACCATCTGCAAGCCAAAGAGAATGCCTTCAGAAGAAACCAAACCAAGCCCTTGATCTTGGACTTCTAGCCTCTAAAACTAGAAGAAAATAAATTTCTGTTGTTTAAGCTACCTGTGATATTTTGTTATGGCAGTGCAAACAAACAAATACATATGAGAAGAGTGGTAACATATAATTGTTAAGTTTAAATGAAGTAACAGGACATACTCAGAATTTCCCATCAGTAAACAGTAGCCAGTGAGAAACGCATTTACCCATTCATCCAGAACACTACAGACTGGGTGCTGTGTTACATGCTGCCAATCAGTAATAAACAATTCTAATATGATTGTTGCTGGTAAGAAATTTACAGGTCAATGAAAATGAAAAAAAAAATGAATAAACTTTGTATACATAAGAGATCTCAGAATATGGAGAATAGCTGGGTAGCCTAGCTCCTTCTTAGGAAAATTTGGGGAACTGACAACCATACTGACCTATGTTGAGTAATGGAGACCTGGGAGTAATATTGAGAATAGATGTCAAGGTGGCCAGCCAAAGTATTTTCTGATCTGCTGACCATATTCTCTTGATCCTGTGGTGTTGAGGGGTAGCCTAGGTTTGGATGGTGGTTTATTTAGAACAGATGGAATGGAGCTTGGATATCAGCCACAGAGACAATTATTGGATAAAGGTTTCATCAATTTTATAATGAGGAATGTCTCATGGCTATCATCAAAACCACATTGGCTAACTGAAGTATACGAACATGTAGCACCAACTCTACATAATGTACAGTCAAAGCTAACACAATTCAGTAATTGCTTTTGGTTTATTTCATAATATGGATGCTGTAATAATAGTGAGGAAAGCACTGGCTTTGGAACCAGATTCGATGTCAACTGAAACATATGTTTAATGAGCACTAGTGAAGTGCCAGCCCCTGCTAGGCATGGAGAGGAGAGGAGAGAGAGAGAGAAGAGAGGAGTGAGAGAGAGAAGAGAGGAGTGAGAGAGAGAGAAGAGAGGAGTGAGAGAGAGAGAAGAGAGGAGTGAGAGAGAGAGAAGAGAGGAGTAGAGAGAGAGAAGAGAGAGAGAGAGAGAGAGAAGAGAGGAGAAGAGAGGAGGGTGTGAGAGAGAGCGAGGAGAGGGAGTGAGAGAGAGAGAAGGAGCAGGGAGAGAGAGACGAGCAGAGAGTGTTGGAGGGAGAGACGAGAGTAAGAGAGGAGTGCAAGAGGAGAGAAGCAAGGAGCAGGAGGGAGGAGAGGAGAGGAGAGGAGTGAGAGAGAGCGAGAAGAGAGCGAGGGCAGAGAGCAGAGAAAGAAAGGAAATAGGGAATCGAGAGAGGAATGAGAGGCGAGGAGAGAGAAATGAAGAAAGAAAGAGAGGACTGAGAGAGACGAGATGAGAGGAGGAGAGGAGAGAAGAGAGGAGTGAGAGATGAGAAGAAGAGAAGGAGGGATGAGGAGAGAAGATGCAGGAGAGGAGAGAGAGAAGAGAGAGAGAGAGAGAGAAGAGAGCGAGGAGGAGAGAGAAAACGAGGGACCGCTGAGAGACGAGAGAGGAGAGGAGTGAGAGAGAGGAAAGAGGAGGATGAGAGAGATAGAGGAGATGAGTGAGAGAGAGAGAGAAGAGAGGGAGAGAGAGAGAGAAGAGAGGAGTGAGAGAAGAGAAGGAGAGTGAGAGAGCGAGAAGAGAGGAGTGAGAGAAAGAGAAAGAGCAGAAAATAGTGAGAGAGAGGAGAAGGAGACGCTGAGAGAGAGAGAGGATGAGAGAGAGAAAAGAGAAGAAATAGTGAGAGAGAAGAGAGGAGAGAGAGAGAGAAGAGAGAGAGCAAGAGGAGCGAGAGGAGAGGGAGAAAGACGAGGAGCTGAGGGAGAGAGAAGAGAGGCGCTGAGAGAGAGAAGAGAGGAGTGAGAGAAGAAGAGAGGAGGTGAGAGAGAGAGAGGGTGAGGAGAGGAGAAGAGAGGAGTAGAGAGAGAGAAACAGAAGGAAAATAGGAGGAGAGAGAGAAGAGAGGGCGTGCGATAGAGAGAACGAGAGGAGTAAGAGAGAGAGAAGAGAGCGAGTAGAGAAGAGAGAAGAAAGAGGAGAGAGAGGAGGGAGAGAGAGAAGAGAGGAGGGAGAGAGAGAAGAGAGGAGGGAGAGAGAGCGAAGAAGCGAGTGAGGTAGGAAGAGAGGAGACGGAGAGAGAAGAGAGGGGAGAGAAGGAAGAGAGAGAGAGGATCGAGAGGAGAGAAGAGAGGAGTGGAGACGGAAGTTCTTTAGAGATTTTTTTTCGAGAGGATGAAGAGAGGAGAGAGAGAGAGAGAGGGCAGTGAGAGAGAGAGCGAGGGGGCAGAGAGAGAGGAGAGGAAGAGAGACGAGAGAGAAGAAGAGAGGAGGAGAGGACGAGGAGAGGCAGTGAGGAGGGAGGAGAGAGCAGAGAGAGAGAGAGAGAGAGAGTGAGAGAGAGAGAAGGAAAGAGTGTACGAGAGAGAAGAGAGAGAGTGAGAGTAGAGAGAGAGGAGAGTGAGGAGAGAGACAGAGGACTGAGAGAGAGAGAAGAACAGTGGAGGAGAAAGGCGAGTGCGAAAGAGAGATGGAGAAAGAGACGAGGAGAGGAATGTGAGGGAGCAGAGAGCATCAGAGGAGAAGAGAGGAGTGAGAGAGATGAGAGAGAGAGAAGAGGCGAGGAGAGAGAAGAGAGAGAAGAGGAGGAGAGAGAGAGAGAAGAGAGGAGGGAGAGATGGAGAAAAAGAGAGGAGTGAGCGAGAGAGAGAGAGGGAAGGAGAGAGGGAGGGAGAGAGGAGAGAGAGAGGAGAGTGAGAGAGAGAGAGAAGAGAGGACGTGAGAGGAGAGAGAGAAGAGAGGAGTGAGAGAAGAAAGAAGGAAGAGAGGAGTGAGAGAGAGAGAGAAGAGGAGGAGTGAAGAAAGAGAAGACGAGAGAGAGAGAAGAGAGAGAGAGAGAGAGAGGAGATGAGAGAGAGAAGAGAGAAAGAGGAGTGCGAGAGGAGACGAAGAGCGAAGAGAGGAGGAGAGCGAGAAAAGAGAGGAAGGAGGGACGGGGAGAGAGAAGAGGGAATGAAAGAGGAGTGAGAGAGAGAAGAGAAGAGAGTGAGTGAGGAGAGAGGAGAGAGGAGTGAGAGAGAGAGGAGTTGAGAGAGAGACGAGAGAGATGTGAGAGAGAGGGAAGAAATGTGAGAGAGATGTTGAGAGAGGAGAGAAGAGAGGAGGGAGAGAAGAGAAGAGAGGAGGAAGAGAGAGCAGAAGAGTAGGAAGAGAGAAGAGAGGAGGACGAGAAGAGGAAGAGAGGAGTGAGAGAGAGAAGAAGAGAGGAGAGGAGAGAGAGATGAGAGAGAGAGAGGTGAGAGAGAGAGACAGAGAGGAGAGAGAGAGCGAGAAGAGAGGAGGAGAGAGAGGAAAAGAAAAGAGAGGAGTGGAAGAGAGGGAGAGGAGCAAGGAAGGGGAGAGAGACGAAGAGAGCGAGGAGGGAGAGAGACGAGAGAGGGAGGAGTTGAGAGAGAGAGAAGAGAAGACGGAGAGGAGAGAGAGGGAGCAGAGGAGAGAGAGGAGTGAGAGAGAGAGAAGAGAGGAGAGAGAGAGAGAGAGAGAGTGAGAGAGAGAAGAGGAGTGAGAGAGAAGAGAGAAGAGAGAGTGTGGAGATGAGAGAAGAGAGGAGTGAGAGAGAGAGCGAGAGAAGGAGAGAGGAGAGGAGAGAGAGAGAAGAGAGGAGTGAAGAGCGGAAAGAGAAGAGGGATGAGAGAGAGAGAGAGAGAGAGGAGTGAGAGAGAGAAGAGAGGCGTGAGCGAAGAGAGGGGAGAGAGAGAGGGAGAGAGAGGGAGAGGAGGTGAGAGAGAGGAGAAGAGAGGAGTGAGAGAGAGATGAGAGAGATGTGAGGGAGAGAGAGAAGAGAGAGAGAGAGAGGAGAAGAGAGGAGAGAGAGAGAGAAGAGAGGGGGAAGAACGAGAAAGCCAGGAGAGGGGAAAGAGAGAGAGAGGAGAGAGAGAGAGATAGGAGAGAGATGGAGAGAGAGGGAGGAAGAGAGAAGTGAGAGAGAAGAGAGGAGTGAGAGAGAGGAGAGAGAGAGGAGAGAGGAGAGGGAGGGAGAGGAAAGAGAGAGAAGAAGGATGTAAGAGAGAGGCGAAGCAGATGAGAGACGAAGAGAGGAGAGAGAGAGAGAGAGGAGAGCAAAGAAGAAGAGGAGAGAGAGGAGAGAGAGAAGAGAGGAGGCAGAGAAAGGAGAAGAAAGAGGGAGAGAGAGAGAAGAGAGAGGAGGGAGAGAGAGAGAAGATGAGTGAGAGAGAGAAAAGAGGAGACGAAGAGGAGAGAGAAGAGAGGAAAGAAGAGAGCAAGATAGAGGAGTGAGAGAGAAGAGAGAAAGAGGAGGGAGGAGGGAGAGAGAAGGAGGAGGAGAGAGAGAGAAGAGAGGATGGTAGGAGAGAGAAGAGAGGAAAGAGAGAGAGAAGAGAAGAGTGCAGAGAGGAGAAGAGAGGAAGAGAGATGACTAGAGAGAAGAGGTGAGAGAGAGGAGAACGAGAGAGGGAGAGAGAGAGAGAGGAGGACGCGAGGGAGGAGGAGAGAGACGAGAGAGAGACGGAGGAGATAGAGAGAGAAGAGAGGAGACGGGAGAGAGAGAGAAGAGCAGAGGGGAGAGGAGCAGAGAGAATGGCTGAGAGAGCAGAGAGAAGAGCCAGGAAGTCAGAGGAGAGAGAGGAGAGAGAGAGAGAGAGAGGCTAGAAGAGAGAGGAGGAGAGAGAGAGAGATGAGAAGAGAGGATGGGAGGAGAGAAGAGACGGAGGCGGTGAGAGAGAGAGGATAGGCGGAGAAGAGAGATCGCAGAGAGAGAGACGAGGAGAGGAGAGAGCGAGAAGAGAGGGAGGAGCGAAGGGAGGAGAGAGAGCGAGAGAGGAGGAGAGAGAGAGAGAAGAGCGGAGGAGAGAGAGAGAAGAGAGAGGAGGAGACGAGAAGAGAGGAGAGTGAAGAGAGAAGAGAGAGGGAGAGAGGAGAGAAGGGAGAGAGAGAAGAGAGAGACCAGGAAGAGGAGAGAAGAGAGGAGGTGAGAGAGAGAGGAGGTGAGAGAGGAAGAGTAGAGAGAGAGAGAGAGGAGGAGAGAGAGAAGAGAGGAGAGGAGAGAGAGAGAGAGGAGAGAAGAGAGAGTGAGAGGAGAGAGGAGAGCAAGAAAAGAGAGGGTGAGAGAGAGGAGAAGAGAGGGAGATGAGAGAGAGAGAAGAGAGGAGTGGAGAGAGGAGAGAAGAGGAGAGGAGAGAGAGAAGAGGAGCGAAGAGGAAGAGGAGAAGAGAGAGAAGAGGAGATGAGAGAGAGAAGGAGGTGAGGGAGAGACGAGTGAGGAGGGAGAGAGAGAGGAGATGAGGATGAGAGAGAAGAGAGGAGAGAGAGAGAGAGAGAGAAGACGAGGAGTGAGAGAGAGAGAGAGAGCTGAGAGAGAGAGGAGAGAGAAGAAGAGAGGAGCGAGAGAGAGAGAAGAGAGGAGTAGAGAGAGAGAAGAGAGGGAGTGAGGAGAGCAGAGAGAGAAGAGAGGAGTGAGAGAGAGAGAGAGGAGGAGAGAGAGAGAGAGAGAATGAGAGAGAGAGGAAGAGAGAGAGAGAGAGGAGGAGAAGAGAGAGAAGAGGTGAGAGAGAGAGGAGAAGAGAGGAGTGAGAGAGAGAGAAGAGAGGAGTGAGAGAGAGAAGAGAGAGAGAGAGAGAGGGAGTGAGAGAGAGAGGAGGGTGAGAGAGAGAAGAGAGGAGTGAGAGAGAGGAGAGAGAGAGAGAAGAGAGGAGTGAGAGAGAGAAGAGAGGAGTGAGAGAGAAGAAGAGAGGAGTGAGAGAGAGAAGAGAGAGGAGTGAGAGAGAAGAGAGTGAGAGAGAGAGAAGAGAGAGGAGAAGAGAAGCGAGGTGAGAGAGAGAGAGGAGAGGAGTGAGCGGAGAGAGAGGGAGAGGAGAAGAGAGGAGTGAGAGAGAGAGAGGAGAGGATGAGAGAGAGAGAAGAGAGGAGTGAGAGAGAGAGAAGAGAGGAGTGAGAGGAGAGGGAGGAGAGGAGTGAGGAGGAGGAGAAGAGAGAGGGTGAGAGAGAGAGAGAGGACGTGAGAGACGAGAAGAGAGGAGTGATGAGAGAGAGAAGAGAGGAGTGAGAGAGAGAAGAGAGGAGTGAGAGAGAGAAGAGAGGATAGTGGAGAGAGGAGAGAGTGAGAGAGAGAGAAGAGTGAGAGAGAGAAGAGAGGAGTGAGAGAGAGAAGAGAGGAGTGAGAGAGAGAGAAGAGAGGAGTGAGAGAGAGAGAAGAGAGGAGTGAAAGAGAGAGAGAGAAAAGACAGTTATGTCCCTGCCATTTTTGAACTTGGGCAGGTTATTTAGTCTCCCTGAATCTATTTTCTTATGTGATAAATCCTGATTTATCAGGATCATGATAGCTATTTTGGATAGCTTCTGTAAAAATTAAATTTTACAGAAAAAGAAAAGGCATTAAAAAGTACTTATGACAGTGCCTGGCAAATAACTGTGTGCTAAATGTTATTTCCTTCTCACATTTGTCCACCTTTGCTCTCTGTAAAAAGAAGGAAGTATAAAAAGCCCCTTTGGGTATTGTTCAAATAAGTTACCAAATATTATAATCTTCATAGCCAAATTCTAAGACTTAGAGAAAGAGCACTGAATAAGGCTGGCTCTCATTTGAGTAAATTAGGCTTTACATCAACATGGATAATACGTTTAGAATCTTAAGTGTATTCTTCTAGAAGGTACGTATGTGTGTATTTCTTCCCTATTTTGCCACTGCTCTCATTCTTAACTCTTAACTCTATGGTATTGAACTCAGGGTAAAGAGCAAAATCATTTGTTGAAATGGATTAAAAAGAGCACATCACAAACAATGGTCTGCATATATTGAAATAAAAATAATCCATCCTCTTAAAGTATTAAAAATAATCTCATATTTTTACATGCAGAATACAGTAACATATATACTCAGCAATACATGATTTTTTCCAAAAATAATATAAAAGCAATATAAGATAGAGGGTGAATCAATCTCTGTAACCTTCAAAAATAGTACTGAGAATAGTAGGGAACATATAGTTCAGATAACATATCAGGAAGGGAGTGTACTGCCTGTACTGTATTGAGCCAGTTTCCCTACATACCAAAGACATTGTCAATTTGGTTAAGCACTCTAGGAAGAACTACTCCTTCTTTTTCACAACTTCAGGGAGAAGCTTCAAACACAGAATCCTGCTTGCTTATTTATAATCTCAAAAGTTTTGCTTAGGTGCAAATGACTCTCTCAATTACTCTAAAATCCTATCTAAGTCAATGAATTCCAGACTCCAGAGACACCATGTTCTTTCACCTCACCTCTGTTCATTCTTTCTCTTCAGCTAGTCCACCTCTCACAAATTGGAATTTTGATGTGGAATAAAATGCTTTCTTAACTGGGCTTCCTGCTTTTATTCTAATCCCAAATACTTCCCAAACTATTTTCCTAAACGTACTCCCTTTATTTTTCACACTTGTAAAAGCGAGTTGGACTGTAATTATATGCAATTTACTACTATCCATCATATCAATCATTAATTTATTTTATTTGGTAAATATTGAGTCTACTCTACACAGGGTAAGCTCTTTTGGGATTGCAAGAAATAAAGCACCAGGGTGATTTTACATTCAGATATAAAACCATACAATACCTCACTTTTTCTCTATACGTTTCACATTTGTATACAAATATACTCCTTTCATTAAACTGTAATGGCCTCTGATCAAATAAATAATGCTAAGAATTAACTTTTGTCTTTAATGCATTTGGCTGTATGTAAAATATCCATAGCTGTGGTGTGTAATGAAAGTACCCACTGTTTAGAGATCCCTGCAAAATCTACGTGCAGTACAGTTCATTTAAGACAGAACAATCACACAATTTGAACACAGCATAAGCAACGTAATAAGCAGAGAACAATCTTCTGGGTAATACCAAAGTTTACTTAAACAGATTGATAACATCCTTACGGAAAAATAGCATGTACCATTTTCACAGTTTGTTCCCTTCTGTGTAACTTACCCACCAAGCTAGACAGTAATAGTAAATGCCTGGACACCCTGAGGCACTATCACAGGAAATCACCCAATAATACAATGGCATTTCTCTCCTTATCACATAGCTTTTGTGATTTGTCAGGAAATATATACACAACATTAAAAATCAAGAAATACAGGGGGTTCATGTGAAGAAAACAAGATTTTGTTTTGTTTTTAAAAAGCACATGATTTTTTCCATCCACAATAGTTTTCCTCTTCCTCCCAGATCTCTTAACAAAATTCTTCACCTAATGGTCTCTGATGAGCTTGGCCACTGAAAATGTCTCAGTCAGAAGTAACGGGACCCACAAAACCCAATATGATTTCTTAACTCAGCCATGACCTTTCACTTTTTCTTTTTGGTTTCAAAGCTGACTGGATGGTCATTCAAATCATGAAAGTGTTAAGTGGGAGTAGTCATAAATCACCATTTTAAAGTCTGCTGCCAGCATGAACACTCTATATTTAAAAGGAGGTAGGGGGCAGAATTTAAGACCACACTCAACAGGACTTCACAGTTGTTAAATTCAGCTCTCTGGTGATCTGGTAACTCTGAAATATGGTTGTGTTTTTGTTTGGTTTTTTTTTTTTTTGTTTGTTTTTTTTAATCTGGCCATCCAAATATAAAGCAGATACAGATATACATAGATATACATATATGCCCTTAAATATTGGAAATAACAAACATAAAGTGAGATACCTTCAAAGTAAAATCCTAAAATATAAACCATTTAAATTTAAAGGAAATACAAGTACAGTATTTTTATCTGAAAATATTTGAGGTTTTTTCTCTATATAAAATTATGTATCAATGTCTTTGCTTTTCAATTTATTAAAGTTGGAAACAATACCAAAAAGCAGAGGAATATCTCAAAATCACTTGTGACTTGCACAATTAGGTAAAACTCATGCATGCAATTTTTCGATGAATGCAAAATGTTTATCCAGTGTTTGTGGTAGAAAGCTTGAATTAATTTAAGATAAAATATGACTGCATATCCTTGCAAATTAAGTTTGGAAATAATATTTTAAAATAAATTTGGCTAAATGAATAGCTTACTAATTGGTCATTTTTAAAACAATTGCTTATAAATGAAGACTACTTTTTTGAAGGACACATTTTATAGCATGTTTCAGCAGAAATAAAGAGCCAGATTATAGCGTCTGTCACATCTCCAGACACATATACAGTTGAATATGCCAAATATTCTCTGAAACAGGGCTGGTCAGATATTTAATAGATATTTAGTAGATGTGCATTGGGAAACACTGGAGAGCATCCTGGCCAAAAATATCTGTCCCATTCCCCATGACATTCTCCATGTCTGTATTATCATTTTTCTTGTAGCATTTAGAATTCTAATCACTAATCATTTTTTTTCACATCACTACAAATCTTTACCAAAAAGCAAACGTGTTACCTAGGAAGCCATTAATAAGTTATGAGCACCTTATCTGGAATTAAACAATCAGACCATACAAATCGTTTTCCTAAGAGCCCAAGGTGTGTATAATAGCAAACAGGTAATTTTGATGAGAGTAGGTATTTAAAAAACACACATTTTGGGTCATTTTGCAATAAAGGACCCCTAAAACACTGGACAGCTAGTCAGAGGAGGAAGAATTGTGGAGAGTTATCCATACGCGGTTAGAGGAGACGTGGAGGAATGAAAACCTATGGCATCATTTCCCTCTAAACCAACTAATATAAAACCTGAGTGTGATTGACAGCTTTTGAAACACAGTAATAGTATGTGATTTATGCTTCTAGGCTAAATAATACAGGCTTCAGTGACAGCTCTCCACTGTGAATTACTAATAACCATTTTGAGTGAGGGCTAGATTTCTCATCACTAGCAGGTACCTGATCTTCGCCTGAACCATAGTGTAGGACTCAGCAAACACACGTGAACATTTTACAGTGAGACACAGCTTAAGTGTGAGACTTGTGTACAATGCCATCAGTCACATTATGCCAAAAAAGTCAGATGGTCAATTATTGAATTATTAAAGTTGCATTCAGATAATTCTGAGACAAGTGATTAATGTCAGTTACAGTGTGTGTGTTGGAGGGGTGGCATGGAACATAATTATTTGACAGAAGTGACTAATTCAGGCAGGTGGTCTGACAATTCTGGCAGGTAATCCTGTTCTGATACCCAGTTACACCCTCATTCACACTTGAGTGTTCAGAATCTCTAACTTCTTTAGACTACTGGCCTATAATCACATACATCAGTCTTATATTCAATAAAGGAGACTTCAAAATAAGAGTACTTTATTGAAAATTATACGAGTGGATATTCTCTGAAGTAAATTAACAATAAAAGAATAAAGCTGTTCAACGAATATATTTTTCATGCTTCGGGGCGATGTGTTTAACAGTTTTCTAGCTGTTCATTCATTTATTTAAAAAAAACTACTTCAGTTATTATCTCTGAGAGTTGAAATTAGATATTTAATTGACTGGAGGGAATGAAAGTCGCTCACTTTTAAATAAGGCAAGTATTTAAAAATATTTCTATAAAATGCTTCATACAATCACCATCAGCCCAAATTCCTGACAAACGTTGTTGTGTGTATATATAGTTGTTTTTATAAATGTCATGCTATAAGAGCTAACTCCTTCAGAAACATGTTTATCTTAATTAGGAAAGTAAACAGACTTCTAATGGGAAGAAATGGGAATTTTTCTCTGTGGTATGAAGGCATCAAAGGGCCAGTTCTCCTGCCAAACCAATCTTCCTTCCTGCCTGCTTTAAACCCAGGTGATTGCAGACAGCTGAGCAGGCATTTTCCCCAAAGCCTCTCTTGACCGGGCTCCAGTCTCTGCTCGGTTGCCCCATCTCTTGCTCTTTCTCTCTCTCTGTGTCACTCTTTCTGTGGATTTTTTTTTCTGTATTTTTGCCTCAGGAAACCTAGGGATATTCATGGCACTGAGGCAAATAATGTGGAATTAAAAACTAAATTCTTGAGGCCTCATCCTAGCAACAAGACCATCACCATCTGTTCAGAGGACAAGCCTGCCATTATCCGCTGCATTCTTTATACAAACTCCATCACCTGTGAGGGGAAAAACACTGCCCCTTTCCTGGGTTCTCTCTTTGTCACAATAGAAAAAGGTCTGTTTCCCTGATCCTGTAAAATTAAAGAAATCAAATATGACTGGGATCACTTACAGCAAATTTAAAGAGATATATCAGAAGGCCTTAAATGGCCATTCCAAAAGAGTCTGATAATTGTCATCTGCACAATAAAACCTGACAAAAAAAATATTGTTGATGTCTTTTCTAATTATTTAAATTAGAAAAGAGCAAATGGGAGTGCGGGTGTCTGTATTTTTGGTGGTAAGATGATTGTCACATTCTTTTATTTATTTTTAGCTTCAAAATTTTTATTCATTTCACCTCTGAAAACCACATCAAAATTTATATTTTGAAAGTGGCATTAAAATGTTATTTCAGTGACTTCAGGGTGAGAATCAATCCAGTTAGACATCTAGTTTAATACACGATGAAAAATTTTTCCCTGGGAAAATGTTTAAAACAGTGAGGACAGTAACTGGGATATATTTTATGCAGTAAAACTTGTATTATTAGGAATAAACAAGGTCTCTTTTCTCTCCTAAAATAGATGAGTACAAAATAAGAGAATATCTATAGATAGAGCATTTGAAAACCCCAGCCAGAGTTGAAGTGCAGATGAGGAAAAATATGAGACAAATCTTGATAATTTTCTTTCTAGAATGAAACACACATGAAGCTGTCTGATCCAATAAATTAAGAAAGAATATATTTATGAATGTCTACTAGGTACCAATCATTACATAATATGCTGTTGAGCATTTTTTAACATTTGACATTTTTATGAGAAATATATCAATAAATAGAAAGTACCCCCTCAAATACTAGAAAAACATAATTCTATAATTATAACTAACATTTAACTGGGATTTATTATTTTACAATCATTTTTTCCTACATTGTCTCCTTTTAGTCTAATAAGGAGATCATGAGTTAGACTGAAGAGTCGTCCCTGTCACCCATTTAAAGATGAGGATGCCCAGGTTCAGAGGAGTGTTTGTTTGTTTGTTTATTGCCCATAGCTCCCCAGGCTAAGAATCTAAACTCTCCTTAGTCCAAATTGGAAACAACTCTGATATTTTTAAATGGTATTATTTATATTTGTGCCATCAAAAAAGAAACACAAATGAATGCAAAGACTTGAGCTGGAGCAACAATAGTTCTTTATTTTCTTGGACAGGTAGTTGACATACTTGCTGGCAGAGGTTCAAAAATATCATTTGTGTCTTACATAGGCTCCATTTCCATGAGTCAATATTCCCAAAGTTCTCTGCAAAAATATGAACTGAAGTTACCCATATGGCTGTTAATTATCTTCCTTTTTAGATTGCACCTTGTATTGCTATCGTCTGTATTGGGCACTAACAATTTCCTACATTTTTCCCACATGGTTTTTGCTAAAATTGTCCTAGGCGCAGCCACAGTTGAAAAGTCCTTGCCAATGAGGTAGGGACTCTGAGAAGCAGCTGAATCATTCTCTTCATCCCATCTGTGAATATGCTTGATCTGATGGGAATAAAATCCCAACGCTTGGCTAGTTTCAATGGATAGCAATACATCTGTCTGGTTACACTATATCGGAGTAGGACAACAGCATACAGGAGAATGATAACTAGATAAAATGTATTTTGAGAACATGAAATGGAACTTTGATCCCATAAATAGGTATTCAGAGGGTGAGATAAAAATTTGTGTACACATGAATAATTGACCCTCACCAATTGGGGCTACTTAATTATATAAATATATTATAGAATAAAATATTTGCCAAAATGCAGCTCAAAGATATTTGCAGGATCATAGATTCCAAGCTACGCAAAATGGGATGAGAACTGAATGGTGTATCTTTAGCAATGCTGGCAACTCCATTGCAAAACTAAACAATAGTAATAACAATTTTTCAGAAGATTACTTTTTCCAACCAAGATGTAACTAACAAAATTGCAAAAACAATTATGCGGAAATCATTATTTCCAAGCCTCATTTTCAGATTAACTTAAAACAGGTGTTAGTAAAACCAACAGCAATGTTTTGATTCCCATATGGCCTGGTGACCTCACTTTCTCAGTTCCTTCAATATAGCCTTTCCTTCATAGCCTCTTGTAAACATGTGCTGGTGGTCACAAAGGGGAATGAAAAGGGAAAATGATTGGGTGGGCCACCAAACAAAGCAAATTGTACATACACTTCTCAATTGTTAAACTGAACACTGGGTATGAGTATCTTGTAAGCAAAAACATTTCTCTTAGCCAAGGTGACCAATCACTCATTTTTCTCAAGACTTGAAGGGGTTCCCAGGATTCAGGACTGTTGGTATTCAAACTGGACAGTCCCAGGCTAACTGGGGTGGGTAGGTCCCACTAGTTAGCTGTGAGATAAATTAGCTGGTTAGCTTGCAATATAATTTGGCACCACAGGCTTAAACATTTTTAATACCACATTTTTGGAAAATAGGACTAAAAAGGACCAGGTTTCTATTTTGAAAATTAAGAGCTCTAAAATGCACCTATGTAGCATAAATCTGGGGTTTCAAATCTCTTAATCTATACAAGTAACTCTTTTGTGATTTTGCCAACACAGAGACCATCACTTCCCATTCTCCATTGACCCACTTTGCACTACAGTCAAAAGCCGATTTTACGCTTTCCTTGTCTCCTGCCTGCTGCTGAATTATCTACTCATCCTGCTCTGCCAATATTCCCCTTTACTAAGATGAGAGCCTGATAATTTGTTAATAATGTGAACATCCACAACAACAAAAATATTCCCCATCCCACCACTATTTTTAATAGTATGGTAATGCTGTCCTACTGTTTAGAAGAAGCAGTAAGATTCAATGAAATTGCCTTGGACGCAGTCAAGGCAGTAGCTCATTACCCTGAAAATTGAATTTTAAAGGAGTTAGAAAAGTATCAAGAATTTCTCCTGTCAGTTCCATAAAAACTACATTTTAAGGGAGCTAAGTAGTTAATGAAAGAAAAAAAAAATTTCTTTTAGACGAATTCCAACTAGTAAATACATAACGAAGGGTGGAATTAGAAAAAAAAAAAAAAAAAAAACACCATTTTGTAATCCTGAAAGAAATGATGAACACAGGCATGATCATAATCAATGAATGTACAGTCAGTAGTTGAAAATTTGTTAGGGAACATTAAACGCTGATATCACCATTCGAGCATGCCTCGTACAAAAAGCATACACAGAATCGCTTATGAAATGTTCTAACCTGAAAAATTTAAAACAAAAACCTGAAACTAGGCCGGGCACAGTGGCTGATGCCTGTAATCCCAGCACTTTGGGAGGCAGAGATGGGAGGATCACTTGAGCCCAAGTGCTTGAGACCAGCCTGGGCAACACAGGGAGACCCCATATCTAAAAAAAAAAAAAAAAAAAAAAATTAGGTGGATGTGGGGGTGTAGGCCTATAGTCCAGCTACTCAGGAGGCAGAGGTGGGAGGAAGATGGCTTGATCCCAGGAGGTAGGTCCGGGCTGCAGTGAGCCGAGACAGTGCCACTGCACTCCAGCCTGGGCAACAGAGCCAGACACTGTCTTAAAAAAAAAAAAAAAGAAAACCTTATCAGGTAAACTTCATAGTGCAGCTTAATGGATTAAATGGCATTATTTTACCTGGAATTACTTAAAAATACTGCAGTGTAACCAAAAAATAAAAAAGTGGGAAATAAATGAAACCAGATTGTTAAACTCCTGATCATTGTTGAAAGTGATTATGGGAATAGGGCAATCATTATTATTACTATTCCGCCCCCATTTGTTTATATTTAAAATTTTTTATAATAAACAGTTAATAATGATTTGATGATTTCAAAAATCCTGAATTCAAACACATAAAATGATATCAACTCTAATTTGTTTCTAACTTAGTTGATGCAATCTATTAATCTAATATATCCATTTTAGTTTGATTTCAGTTGTGAGGGATGGGGACAGAGGCAGTGCAGGTACCACAGTGGTGATATTGCTACAAGTTATTTGGTACCTTACTCTAAATCACGCTCTTTTTATCTTCCACTCCCCCCTCTCTCCCCACAACCCCCTCTCCTTACCTCCCCTCCCTTTTTCAAATGTTTTTCTATCACCTTCTTGTTACCAAAAGCAAATTCCAATGGACATAATTTTGTCACCAGTTAGCATGCTCTGGAGGCTTCCTTGATTTCTGTGCACTCCAGAAACAAAAATCTATTTAAAATTAGCCTATGCTAGGTATAATTGGAAAGCTATAAAGAAGAAAATTAACACGACCTTCTATTTGTTTTTATATTTTGAGTATTTTCAACTGCATTGTTTCTATTGATTCTTAAGGATTTCTAAAAGTAAAAAGTCACATATTATACCCCAAAGTCAAAAGGGTAAGTGAATATGAATCACCTGACATTCGTTGCTTTGTGTTACTTCTCTTACATGAACGCATAGTTGACCATTCTTGGGAATGTCAGAGTAGACAGAGAGCTTCCTAAGGAAAGGGATTTTTAACGTATTCATTTTTGTATCCTTAGTACCTAAAAGAATATTTGACACATTATAGGCACTTGGATAAATATTAATGCTTAAATTCCTCTAAATCCTTTACTGTAGTAGTAATTGGGTCATCTGTCTACTTCTCTCATCATCACTACTGTTTAGTATAAAATAGCATTGCTGTCTTTTCTGGACTTTCTGACTGGTTTGCTCGTACCCACTGTTGGCAATACCAATGACACTGCAGACAGAATTCTTCATAAAAGTACATATGATCACATGACCACACAGACACACACACACCCCTAAAACCATTCAATTGAGTTTTATGGCTCTCGTGCTATTATTATTACTACCTAAATATGTCAGTATACATTTATTGTGTGATTATCTGATTAACGTGTGTCTTCTCTAACAGACCTTAAACCTCATTCTTCCAGCAGGAACCAAGTTTGTTTTGGTCCTTATCTCTATTTTCAGAGTTCTACATAATGCCTAGAATATAATATATTGTCAATAATTTTGTCAAAAGAATTCATCCAGTAGCTGAGTTTTAGCCTGCCTTGAGTTATTGTAGCATGTCATTTTCATTACCCAAACTAAGCAGGTAAAACAACAGAGTGGAGCAAGATTAAAATCAAAATATTAGATTTGCTTCTGCTTGTTAACAAATCACTGTAACTTACAATGAACAGAAAAGCAACAACTCCATCTCCTTGCCAAAGAGGGATCCTGATTGTCAATTCAAGGAAGGTACTGAAAGAAATCCCTAATCCTACCTTTACCTATAACAGTTATATAAAAATTGAAAGTACATTTGGCAGCTTTCAGGAGCACAAACAATTCTATATGGGCAGTAGTGAGTGGAGGCAGTAAAAGAACTTACTCTGTTACAAATTTTAAAGAGTCATTTGATTTTAGCTCTTTGGCAAAACCTATTATCCAAAAAAAAAAAAAAAAAAAGGAAGCATATAGAAAACTTAAATGTATTACTGATACATTTCAGGGTGTATTATTTGAAAACAAAAGAACTTTGAAGAGCATTAGTAACCTACTTCATTTTGTCGTTGAGCCCCAGGGCATTTCACAGGGCACCTTTACCTACACCATTCTGTGCTAGGCTCAGGTAGAATGCTGCTTCTCTTCCTCTCAGTGGTACTCTGTCTCATGTTATTATCATTTATGTGCCTGTGTGTTTCTCTCATTGGATTATAGATCTGTGAGGACAAGACCTGGCCCTACCTGAATAGCCTGGAACACAGTATGCGCTATAGTACAGCAACTCTATTGAATGTTGTGGTCTAATTTATACAAATTTGATTTGCACTAGAGATTTTGGAATAATATCCATTGTGTCAAAGAGAAGATGGCACCGAAGCACACTGGGCAAAAGGTGGCAGGGAAAAATAGTGCTTTAAGGACTAAAAGTGAAGAAGCTGAGTTTTCCTTTGGAGTTCCTCCCCCGCATTACCAGCCCTGAACTCCATATTAGTAATTCTTTAATTCATCACTCCCGTTCATGTTCCCTGGCATTAGGATTGGGTGAGTTTTAGCCATATGTATTGATGTACTGAAGAATATAAAGTATCCGATTAATTTCTTATCATTTTGAAGTGAAACTTTATGGAATACATCATCAAATTATAACAATGAGATATTTTGATGAAATAAATTTTTTGAAAAGTTTTACCACCTACAAAAATATACTCACTCAAAGTTCACAGAATATTAAAACAGGAGTAATTTTCAGGTAATTTCTAGCTTAGCATCTGTGTACTCTGAGAGATTTGGTTATTTTATTAATTAGCTAATAACAGATATTTACTGACTGTCTCTTACAATCTGCACTGGGCAAGGCACTAGGAACAGAAAAATTGATAACCAACTCACGATGAATTCCTAGTGCAGTAAGGCACATCACCTCTGAGCTGAGAATTATGGACATGTTTTCTGCTCATAGAGAAGATATTTGTAGAATCTCAGCATTTAGAGAACATGTGCCTTACCAACAATCATCTTGATGAGCATATTAGTATTCACCGGGTCCTCATGTCTCTCCATAGGTACCACTGTCATAGAACATATTTCATCTGAAAAGAAATAACTCCCTGAAGGGCACACATTTTAGATCTAAATAGTACCCTTGCTTTTTGAAATTTTAATTTTGGGAACTTAATATACAGTCTACTGTTACCAAAAATCATCTTAAAGTAGCTATAGAATCCCAAAAGGATAATGAGTTCTTACAGAGTTTCCCTAGTTATGGAGAGGAAATCATTAGTAACTTAAGACAGAAATAAAGAAATCGTCTAATTAATATATTCAGAGATGAATCTTAATGTCCAATTATTCTCTTGATTTGACACAACCTAGTAACAACATAACATCGTCAGCAACATTGTATTACTGTGGGAAGAATTAGAAGGAAGGTAGCCAAGTGGGGGGAGGGAGAGACTGTTCTTAATCCTTTCTTTTTTCTTTTTCTATCACACAATAAGCAAATCTCCTGCTTCAATTTATTACATTTTTAAAAAGTAAACCCACAGAATTAACCTGAGAACCATATTGTGCTGGGAAGCCTGAATTCTATTATAATCAAAGCTTATAAATATCACTTTAAACAAAGGTCTATCTGTTCAATTCATTAAATATTAACAAATGATTTTCCTATCATTCAATGTAGTCTCTTAGTTGAGCTTCATTGATTGATTTAACCAATGTCTATTTAAACATGTATAATTTCCATATTTTGTAATTGGTCCAATATTAAATGATAATCACACAGAGCAAAAAGTTAACGTGCCAATATTTCATGCTCCATATTCATGCTTCATTTCTTGAAAGAATTAATATCAAGGAAGATATTTTTCAGTATTTTGTATTTTTGACTAATACATAGTAGTGGGTTTTTAATGTTTTTTTAAAAAGGTACTACCACGAAAACCTGCATCCCATCTTCAATCCTCAGCCTCCCAGTTCTCCTCTACAAAAAACAAAAATAAAAAAGTCACTCTTTCCAATTTTCTTTTTTTTTTTTTTTTTTTTTTTTTTGCAAGTTCAAAAGTCATGATTTTCCATGAAATAGAGGAAAGTCATTACAAAAGTTATATTTTAAAAAATTCGTTACTTTTACTTGCATTTTTCCAGCTGACACCAAAAGAGATCACTTAACTTCAAAAGGAACTTATATTATTTTACTTTTGGTTTTTGAAGTGGCACAAATCAAAAGGTCTGACTAGGAGGGTCAGATTAATGTTTTGGAGACACTACATATAGAAAATATGTTGTAGTCTCTTAACCCATACGCATCAACCTAACACAATACAAAAGTATAAATGTAAGCCACTGAAATAATTCTGAATTTTCACCTGATGAAAACAATGATTTTTTTTTTTTTTCAATCAGCTTTTTAGTCTACTAAGTGGGTTGTGCAATGCAGAAGAAAATCATTTCTGGAATTGCCCCATTTGTCCTGAAATTTATACAATTTACAGATAATGTAAAAGATTCGGCAAGTAGAGGAATGATTCAATTTGTTTGAAATATTCTCTGAGTGAGATAGAGAGCTATTGCAGGATTCAGAATTAAGATCCAGAGGGTTAAACACAAACCAATTAACAATTAGGAGATTTTCATTATTAAACTCCCTGTCAGTATAAGTCTAGAATTCAAATAAGTATAACTTTGATAATTTTTATTCATTTATAAATCACTCTATATTTTTAATAATTTTAATCCTACTTTGAAAGGATTTAATATATTTCTTTTTTTTTTTTTTTTTTTTTTTTTTTTTTTTTATTATACTTTAAGTTCTAGGGTACATGTGCATAACGTGCAGGTTTGTTACATATGTATACTTATGCCATGTTGGTGTGCTGCACCCATCAACTCGTCAGCACCCATCAATTCATCATTTATATCATGTATAACTCCCCAATGCAATCCCTCCCTCCTCCCCCCTCCCCCCCTCCCCCCTCCCCATGATAGACCCCAGTGTGTGATGTTCCCCTTCCCGAGTCCAAGTGATCTCATTGTTCAGTTCCCACCTATGAGTGAGAACATGCGGTGTTTGGTTTTCTCTTCTTGTGATAGTTTGCTAAGAATGATGGTTTCCAGCTGCATCCATGTCCCTACAAAGGACGCAAACTCATCCTTTTTTATGGCTGCATAGTATTCCATGGTGTATATGTGCCACATTTTCTTAATCCAGTCTGTCACAGATGGACATTTGGGTTGATTCCAAGTCTTTGCTATTGTGAATAGTGCCGCAATAAACATACGTGTACATGTGTCTTTGTAGTAGACTAATTTATAATCCTTTGGGTATATACCCAGTAGTGGGATGGCTGGGTCATATGGTACATCTAGTTCTAGATCCTTGAGGAATTGCCATACTCTTTTCCATAATGGTTGAACTAGTTTACAATCCCACCAACAGTGTAAAAGTGTTCCTATTTCTCCACATCCTCTCCAACACCTGTTGTTTCCTGACTTCTTAATGATTGCCATTCTAACTGGTGTGAGATGGTATCTCATTGTGGTTTTGATTTGCATTTCTCTGATGGCCAGTGATGATGAGCATTTTTTCATGTGTCTGTTGGCTGTATGAATATCTTCTTTTGAGAAATGTCTGTTCATATCCTTTCCCCACTTTTTGATGGGGTTGTTTGTTTTTTTCTCGTATATTTGTTTGAGTTCTTTGTAGATTCTGGATATTAGCCCTTTGTCAGATGAGTAGGTTGCAAAAATTTTCTCCCATTCTGTAGGTTGCCTGTTCACTCTGATGGTAGTTTCTTTTGCTGTGCAAAAGCTCTTTAGTTTAATTAGATCCCATTTGTCAATTATGGCTTTTGCTGCCGTTGCTTTTGGTGTTTTAGACATGAAGTCCTTGCCCATGCCTATGTCCTGAATGGTACTACCTAGATTTTCTTCTAGGGTTTTTATGCTATTAGGTCTAACATTTAAGTCTCTAATCCATCTTGAATTAATCTTCGTATAAGGGGTAAGGAAAGGATCCAGTTTCAGCTTTCTACTTATGGCTAGCCAATTTTCCCAGCACCATTTATTAAATAGGGAATCCTTTCCCCATTTCTTGTTTCTCTCAGGTTTGTCAAAGATCAGATGGCTGTAGATGTGCGGTATTATTTCTGAGGACTCTGTTCTGTTCCATTGGTCTATATCTCTGTTTTGGTACCAGTACCATGCTGTTTTGGTTACTGTAGCCTTGTAGTATAGTTTGAAGTCAGGTAGCGTGACGCCTCCAGCTTTGTCCTTTTGACTTAGGATTGTCTTGGCAATGCGGGCTCTTTTTTGGTTCCATATGAACTTTAAAGCAGTTTTTTCCAATTCTGTGAAGAAAGTCATTGGTAGCTTGATGGGGATGGCATTGAATCTATAAATAACCTTGGGGAGTATGGCCATTTTCACGATATTGATTCTTCCTATCCATGAGCATGGTATGTTCTTCCATTTGTTTGTGTCCTCTTTGATTTCACTGAGCAGTGGTTTGTAGTTCTCCTTGAAGAGGTCCTTTACATCCCTTGTAAGCTGGATTCCTAGGTATTTTATTCTCTTTGAAGCAATTGTGAATGGAAGTTCATTCCTGATTTGGCTCTCTGCTTGTCTGTTGCTGGTGTATAAGAATGCTTGTGATTTTTGCACATTAATTTTGTATCCTGAGACTTTGCTGAAGTTGCTTATCAGCTTAAGGAGATTTTGGGCTGAGACGATGGGGTTTTCTAAATATACAATCATGTCATCTGCAAACAGGGACAATTTGACTTCTTCTTTTCCTAACTGGATACCCTTGATTTCTTTCTCTTGCCTGATTGCCCTAGCCAGAACTTCCAACACTATGTTGAATAGGAGTGGTGAGAGAGGGCATCCCTGTCTTGTGCCAGTTTTCAAAGGGAATTTTTCCAGTTTTTGCCCATTCAGTATGATATTAGCTGTGGGTTTGTCATAAATAGCTCTTATTATTTTGAGGTACGTTCCATCAATACCGAATTTATTGAGCGTTTTTAGCATGAAGGGCTGTTGAATTTTGTCAAAAGCCTTTTCTGCATCTATTGAGACAATCATGTGGTTCTTGTCTTTGGTTCTGTTTATATGCTGGATTACGTTTATTGATTTGCGAATGTTGAACCAGCCTTGCATCCCAGGGATGAAGCCCACTTGATCATGGTGGATAAGCTTTTTGATGTGCTGCTGAATCCGGTTTGCCAGTATTTTATTGAGGATTTTTGCATCAATGTTCATCAGGGATATTGGTCTAAAATTCTCTTTTTTTGTTGTGTCTCTGCCAGGCTTTGGTATCAGGATGATGTTGGCCTCATAAAATGAGTTAGGGAGGATTCCGTCTTTTTCTATTGATTGGAATAGTTTCAGAAGGAATGGTACCAGCTCCTCCTTGTACCTCTGGTAGAATTCAGCTGTGAATCCATCTGGTCCTGGACTTTTTTTGGTGGGTAGGCTATTAATTGTTGCCTCAATTTCAGAGCCTGCTATTGGTCTATTCAGGGATTCAACTTCTTCCTGGTTTAGCCTTGGGAGAGTGTAAGTGTCCAGGAAATTATCCATTTCTTCTAGATTTTCTAGTTGATTTGCGTAGAGGCGTTTATAGTATTCTCTGATGGTAGTTTGTATTTCTGTGGGGTCAGTGGTGATATCCCCTTTATCATTTTTTATTGCATCTATTTGATTCCTCTCTCTTTTTTTCTTTATTAGCCTTGCTAGCGGTCTGTCAATTTTGTTGATCTTTTCAAAAAACCAACTCCTGGATTCATTGATTTTTTGGAGGGTTTTTTGTGTCTCTATCTCCTTCAGTTCTGCTCTGATCTTAGTTATTTCTTGCCTTCTGCTAGCTTTTGAATGTGATTGCTCTTGCCTCTCTAGTTCTTTTAATTGTGATGTTAGAGTGTCAATTTTAGATCTTTCCTGCTTTCTCTTGTGGGCATTTAGTGCTATAAATTTCCCTCTACACACTGCTTTAAATGTGTCCCAGAGATTCTGGTATGTTGTATCTTTGTTCTCATTGGTTTCAAAGAACATCTTTATTTCCGCTTTCATTTCGTTATGTACCCAGTAGTCATTCAGGAGCAGGTTGTTCAGTTTCCATGTAGTTGAGCGGTTTTGATTGAGTTTCTTAGTCCTGAGTTCTAGTTTGATTGCACTGTGGTCTGAGAGACAGTTTGTTATAATTTCTGTTCTTTTACATTTGCTGAGGAGTGCTTTACTTCCAATTATGTGGTCAATTTTGGAATAAGTGCGATGTGGTGCTGAGAAGAATGTATATTCTGTTGATTTGGGGTGGAGAGTTCTATAGATGTCTATTAGGTCCGCTTGGTGCAGAGATGAGTTCAATTCCTGGATATCCTTGTTAACTTTCTGTCGCGTTGATCTGTCTAATGTTGACAGCGGAGTGTTGAAGTCCCCCATTATTATTGTATGGGAGTCTAAGTCTCTTTGTAAGTCTCTAAGGACTTGCTTTATGAATCTGGGTGCTCCTGTATTGGGTGCATATATATTTAGGAGAGTTAGCTCTTCCTGTTGAATTGATCCCTTTACCATTATGTAATGGCCTTCTTTGTCTCTTTTGATCTTTGATGGTTTAAAGTCTGTTTTATCAGAGACTAGGATTGCAACCCCTGCTTTTTTTTGTTCTCCATTTGCTTGGTAGATCTTCCTCCATCCCTTTATTTTGAGCCTATGTATGTCTCTGCATGTGAGATGGGTCTCCTGAATACAGCAGACTGATGGGTCTTGACTCTTTATCCAGTTTGCCAGTCTGTGTCTTTTAATTGGAGCATTTAGTCCATTAACATTTAAGGTTAATATTGTTATGTGTGAACTTGATCCTGCCATTATGATATTAACTGGTTATTTTGCTCGTTAGTTGATGCAGTTTCTTCCTAGCCTCGATGGTCTTTACATTTTGCCAAGTTTTTGCGATGGCTGGTACCGGTTGTTCCTTTCCATGTTTAGGGCTTCCTTCAGGGTCTCTTGTAAGGCAGGCCTGGTGGTGACAAAATCTCTAAGCATTTGCTTATCTGTAAAGGATTTTATTTCTCCTTCACTTATGAAACTTAGTTTGGCTGGATATGAAATTCTGGGTTGAAAATTCTTTTCTTTAAGAACGTTGAATATTGGCCCCCACTCTCTTCTGGCTTGTAGAGTTTCTGCCGAGAGATCTGCTGTTAGTCTGATGGGCTTCCCTTTGTGGGTGACCCGACCTTTCTCTCTGGCTGCCCTTAAGATTTTTTCCTTCATTTCAACTTTGGTGAATCTGGCAATTATGTGTCTTGGAGTTGCTCTTCTCGAGGAGTATCTTTGTGGCGTTCTCTGTATTTCCTGAATTTGAATGTTGGCCTGCCCTACTAGGTTGGGGAAGTTCTCCTGGATGATATCCTGAAGAGTGTTTTCCAACTTGGTTCCATTTTCCCCCTCACTTTCAGGCACCCCAATCAGACGTAGATTTGGTCTTTTTACGTAATCCCATACTTCTTGCAGGCTTTGCTCATTTCTTTTTCTTCTTTTTTCTTTTGGTTTCTCTTCTCGCTTCATTTCATTCATTTGATCTTCAATCGCTGATACTCTTTCTTCCAGTTGATCGAGTCGGTTACTGAAGCTTGTGCATTTGTCACGTATTTCTCGTGTCATGGTTTTCATCTCTGTCATTTCGTTTATGATCTTCTCTGCATTAATGAGTCTAGCTGTCAATTCTTCCACTCTTTTTCAAGATTTTTAGTTTCTTTGCGCTGGGTACGTAATTCCTCCTTTAGCTCTGATAAGTTTGATGGACTGAAGCCTTCTTCTCTCCTCTCGTCCAAGTCATTCTCTGACCAGCTTTGATCCGTTGCTGGTGATGGGCTGCGCTCCTTTGCAGGGGGAGATGCGCTCTTATTTTTTGAATTTCCAGCTTTTCTGCCCTGCTTCTTCCCCATCTTTGTGGTTTTATCTGTCTCTGGTCTTTGATGGTGGTGACGAACTGATGGGGTTTTGGTATAGGTGTCCTTCCTGTTTGATAGTTTTCCTTCTGACAGTCAGAAGGACTGTCTGTTGGTCTGTTGGAGATTGCTTGAGGTCCACTCCAGACCCTGTTTGCCTGGGTATCAGCAGCAGAGGTTGCCGAAGATAGAATATTGCTGAACAGCGAGTGTACCTGTCTGATTCTTCCTTTGGAAGTGTCCTCTCAGGGGTGTACTCCACCCTGTGAGGTGTGGGGTGTCAGACTGCCCCTAGTGGGGGATTTCTCCCAGCTAGGCTACTCAGGGGTCAGGGACACACCTGAGCAGGCAGTCTGTCCGTTCTCAGATCTCAACCTCCGCGTTGGGAGATCCGCGGCTCTCCCCAAAGCTGTCAGACAGAGTCGTTCGCGTCTGCACCGGCTCCCGCTACTTCCCCTGTTGGTCTTCAGCTGTGCGCTGTCCCCAGAGGTGGAGACTACAGAGACAGGCAGGCTTCCTTGAGCTGCTGTGAGCTCCACCCAGTTCGAGCTTCCCAGCGGGTTTGTTTACCTACTTAAGCCTCAGCAATGGCGGGCGCCCCTCCCCCAGCCTCGCTGCTGCCTTGCGGATAGATCGCGGCAGACTGCTGTGTTAGCAGTGAGGGAGGCTTCGTGGGCGTGGGACCCTCCCGGCCAGGTGTGGGATATATTCTCCTGGAATGCCTGTATGCTTACAGCGCAGTATTGGGGTGGGAGTTACCCGATTTTCCAGGTGTTGTGTGTCTCAGTTCCCCTGGCTAGGAAAACGGATCCCCTTCCCCCTTGCGCTTCCAGGTGAGGCGATGCCTCGCCCTGCTTCAGCTCTCGCTGGTCAGGCTGCAGCAGCTGACCAGCACCGATTGTCCGGCACTCCCTAGTGAGATGACCCCAGTACCTCAGTTGAAAATGCAGAAATCACCGGTCTTCTGTGTCGCTCGCGCTGGGAGTTGGAGACTGGAGTTGTTCCTATTCGGCCATCTTGCTCCGCCCCCTCACTCTTTCCAATTTTCAAAATTATTCCCAAATTAAAAGGTCATATCTCTTGAAGCTCAAGACTTTCAATAAATAAATGGAAAAGAATAGCCACATCTTTTAAATATTAGTAATTTATAAAATGAAATAGTCATAGTTAATAGCTAGGTATATTTAAGATCATTCAACCACACCTCACTTTACCTCACTAAAACATTATAAAGCCAAACAAATGTTTATAAAAAATAAATATCAGAATAGGAATATCAGTGTGGTTTTAATTTTTTCAAAAGTGAACTTACATTCTCTGGTTATTTTTATATTTGGCAAATTTCCATTGTTCTAGTAGATATTCTTGGATCACTTTGTTAGATAATCCCTCTCTATAATTTCCCTTTTTTTCTTTTTTTTGAACACTACCACTTCTAAACAATTTTTCCCCTCCCCTTGCTCAAGTTTTAAACAAATGTTTATCGGCTTGCCCCAGTCAGTTAGGTGAATGCTGTTGTTTTTTATAACATGCAGTTCTACTCTGGTATCCAGAATCACAGGTGGTGCTGAAATCACTGATATAAAAGTAAGTATCTAAACAGTTTTTCCATAAAGAAAAAACACTGAGCTTGCAATGTATGCCAGAATCCATCTGGGCACTAGATTAGACACTAAGAATTACAACCTCATCCCAAAGTATGTGTAAGTCAGAGAACCTGATCTCAAAGAACGTAAGTGTCTAATTGAAGAGATGCAATGTATGCAGAAAACATACACATGGCTCTGCCATTCATACCCATTGAAACAACAAAGTATGCAGGAATTCAAAGAAGAGAAAATGACCACTATAGGCTAATTGTCAGAGAAAGGTTTTCTGTGCTTTTTTTTTTTTTTTTTTTTTTCCTTTTAGGAAAAGATGATTTAACAACTACACCTCAAAATATGTGTAAGAGTCAGATATACATTTTTTTTTTTTTTTAAATACAGAAGAGTGTGGTCAAGACATGAGGATAGAGACTTAGGAGACTACATAAAGGACAATGAGTGGCATTGCTGGAGTGAAAGATTAAAAAATGAGAGAAATGGTCAGTCAGGTTAGAAAAGCAGTTTGGGATTACTTCATAGACACCTTGGGAAGCCAAGTTAAATAATTTAGCCATTACATGTAGAGAGGGTAGAGTCAGTGATAATTTTGATGAGAGAGATGACATGATAAAAAATTACATTTAAAAATGATTATTGGGAGATTTTTCTCCTATTCATATATGCCCTCATTTATCCAACAAACACTGATTCAAGTTCTAGAATATCCAGGCATTGATTGTCCTGTAAACCTGAAGAAAGAGAAGCATTTCCCATACTTAATGTGCTTTTATTCTAGGGACAAAGGTAAGACAACAAGTGCCATTTATTGTGATATGTGGATGGCGCAGCACTGCATCCTAAATAATGTAGATGTAGAGAAGAATTACTTCCAGATAATGCTTGTGATCAGGGGAAAAAAATCCTAAGAGAAGGTTAAGTATGAGTAAACCATATAAACTCAAAAAAGAAGGAGCAATGAAGACTTTTTAGGTACATGAGAATTATTCATGCAAAGGCACAGAGGCAGAGCACAATGGAGTCCCCTCTCTGACCCCCAGTGTTATGTCTCCTTGGCTCATCTGTGATTTTTGCTGCAGCTGTAGAGTACTGTGCAAACTCAGAGCTAGAATCCCCTTCAAGCGTTTCCCATTTCAAGGACTTCTCAGGAAGCCCATTTAGCTCCTGCACAAATGCAGCCAAAGACAAAGGCATTCTTCAACCAACCTGTGGGGCAAAGGAAATGGTGGATCAATGACTCAGCCTTCTGTCCTGACAATTCTGGGCGTATTATAGGTTTCTCAGAGGTTTCAAGGAATGAAGGCTTATTGCCCATTATAGGGACTTCAAAAACACAGGCTAACAAAAACACGCCCTGTATCTCTAGTCCTACTTCCTTACATACCCACCCAAATGTACTCCCTGCCACCAAGTCCTTGCCTCAGGCTCTGCTTTCAGTAGAATCCAAATTAAGACAAAAAGTAATTTATTCAGGATAACTGTAGTAAAATGTTGGGTAATAACAAGAGAGGTCAGAGTGTATGAGAAGGCATAGTTATCCTTGAAACTAAGGACAGCGTTGTGTATAATATCATGCCAGAAAGTTCACATTTTATATAAAAATGTTATAACCATCGAACAGTTCAAAACAGGAGAATAACATAATCAAGATTCTTATTTTAAAGTAACCCCTGGTAGCAGTGTAAGAAATATGAATTGCATCATCCTAGAGTGAGAACTGGGAGGCTGATTTAGAGACTATACTATGATTCAAGCAGGTATTTTGAGTCTTCATTAAGGAATTAATTATAGGGATGAATATGAGAGGCAAAAACCATTTGGTATTAATGCTTGGTTGGATATGTAATGTGTGAGTAGAAATGCCATTCATCCAATGATAGAATACAGGAGAGAGAGGTTTGGGAGGAAAATGAGTTAATTTTTCAGAATGTTGAAACCAAGAGTTTGGGGTAAATTTCACATGGAGCAATTGGAGTTTTTAAATGTCTTGGTAGAGATTTACAGATACAGACATATGTTGAACTAGTTTGTGTCAGGCCCTGTGATAGACTGTCCCGAATATTCCTTACTTTATTTAACCTTCATTGCAATCCCAAAACATGAGATTATGTGTTCATAACTTTTTATTTTAGAAAACAGGTTTACAGGGTTTAATTTGTTTGGAAGCACACAGCAAACAAATAGTGGTGATGGAATTTGAACCCAGGTCTGATCGGCTGAACAGTGTTCCCTAGAGTATACCACTCTGTCTCTGCCATACTACGTGTAACACCATCTTCATCTTAAAACAGTTGCTTATTGTAGAGCTATAGTTTTCAACTATAGCAAATAGTAAGGTAACTAGTCCTATGGGGCTCACACCTGAACCACAAATAGCTTGACATTATAGTAAACAATTGAGCCAATCTAATTACCCTACCTACAATGTAATTCACTCTTCATATTGGTGTGTATATATACCTATATATAACATATATACCATATAACATGACATTATTATAAATGGTTCTACCATGTTTCATCCCAAGTGAAATATAAATATCATGAGTTTATAAACCACACCATCACTTCTAATTTACAAGCAAATAAAGAACTAGAGTGCTCATCTTAAGTAATACACGCAATACCAACAGGATGAAGGGGGAAAAGATAACTGTGTAATAGCACAAAATGGTAGATAGTTATTGTCATTGGAATGCTTCACAGAACAGATGGGTGAGGTATCCTGTGATGTGTTCAAGAAAAGGCAGTTCTGGGTATAGAGCAATGACTTGGAAGAACACACATGGAGCTCCGAGTGGATGAAGATTCAAGGCCATGAGTGTACTGAAAAACCAAGATATAATTGTACTAAGAATCAAGATTCAATAAGCAATAGAGGGAATACATGAAGTAAAATCGGTTATATGCACACTTCTGTGTGTGTGATAGTTTTTTTATTAATAAACAGACTTCCAAAGATAGAATAAAATATTCAGATTGGAAGAGACATGAGAGAGCATCCTATCTCCCAATGTTTAATTCCACTCTCATTTTGTAAAAGAAAAATATCAATGAAGAGGTTAAATTATATTTTTCAGGGTTTAAATCCATATGTAGGCTGGGCATTTACGGAATATTTATCTGTCTAGCATTGTTGTAGACTCAGGATTGTAAAATAAATAGAATAGTGATCCTTCCTTCAAGCATCTTATGCAATTTTATTTTAAGGATGGTTCTTTACTATTCATGAGACAATGGGTTCACTAAGGAGATAAAACAAAGACTCATGGAATTTGTAAGGGTTTCATTAGGAATATTTTTATTTCCTTAAGGTTTAGTAAATCATGTGTAGTTAGTCCATGGCCTATGCTTCTTGCCCAGAAACCTAAAGAATAAATATTTGTGGAACCTCTGAAAGAATTACAATGCTCTTAAATGAAAATATCTTCTTTTATATTCATTTTGAACATTAAGCAAGATGGTAGTTGAAAAGAGTTTAATTTCTCCACTCAACTGGTGGTTCTCAAATACAGGTCAGTGGGCCTCACCCCAATGTGTCTGATAGAGCAGGTCCAGAATCGGCTCAGAAAACCTGCACCTCTCTCAAGTTCCCAGTGATGCCCATGCTGCTTGTCCGGTGATACCACTTTGCAAACCACAGCATAAATTAGACCATGAACAACTTGTAGGCAGGAACTATGTCTCAGTTATTTCTGTATGTTTAGTGTCTACTATACACTAGAATCTCAACAAATATTCATGGAAACATGTAAATGATTGACTAATTACATACATGATGTGGCAAAAACAACTTTGGCTAATTTGGATTATTAAATCCCCAGTTCAAGAGTTTTCTTGTTACTCCCACTTATAAGGAAATTAATAAATCAAGAAAATATTAAGTAATTGCTGCCCCATTTGCTGAAAATGGAAAAGCTGAACTCTATGTTGTCATGGATACAGTATTCTATTTCCAGTACTAGTCTTGTCCTACTTGTTAATGACTGTTACAGTAACCAATAGGAAAGTAACACTTCACTCACCACATTTCATTAAATCTAACACCTCATATTAAGCTTAATGGGACAATAAGAACAAAGTTCTGCTTGCCAGTTGTTTACAGAATTCCACCATTTCCCTGTAGTTAGTGACTTACACAGCATCAATCTTTATGAACAGCTTCCAAAATAAAAAGGAGATAGGAAAATAAAAGCGTTCTATTTGACTTAATAATAATGACCTCTGGGCCGGACATTTCCTGACATTTAACCAACAGTTGAATTAAAAGACTCAACTGTCTTTGATTCAGGGTCTCTGCTTCTACCAGAGATTATTACCTCTCAGGAAATACCCTTCCTTTCCAACATTACAAATTTAATGAAAGAGAAAGTAGAATAATATGAATCCCGAGCACCAGAATCTTCAAATCCTTGCATTTTACAGTGGTAAATGCAAAATATGGATGGAGAGTAGACAAAATCAATTAACTTGAACAAGATTCTTCACGGTTTGATCTTGATGCCAACCACAATGAAATAATGACCTCCATCGTTGAAACCTGGAGTCGCATTACTTTTTTCAAGGAAAGTTGAACTGTGAGGGTAAAGAGCTTAATAATGCATAAGGCTAGAAGAGATTACAAACAAACAATTCAGGCTTAGAAGAAAAGAAAAAAGATAATTAAATACATTTAATGACTCACACATCTGAGCAAAAGATCAAGGAAATATTGGAAAATATAACATCATTTCTAAGTCAAGGGAAATAAATGGGGAAGGAGAAAAGGACAGATAACTCAGAGGAACTGAATAAATCTCAGATAGGATATAAAAGACTGGAAACAGATGTTTATATTAAACTGCCAATGGAGTGGTGAAACCATACAGATTGTGGTACCAATTTAACTGGAAAGAGCTATGGCGAGCAGACAGATTTGAGTTGGAGCTCTATTTTCCACCACTGAACTAAAAGAGGTGGCTGCTGCCGCTACTGCTAATGATGAACACCATATGCTAGCAAGAGACATAGCCAGTGTGCTCTGCTGTGTGTGTTGGTTAGGGAAGATATGTGTAATTTTCTTTATCTGATACAGAATTAGTGCAACTTCAAATAACTACATGCAGAATGCCTGAAGAGAAGACCATATTGCTTCTCATTGAAAAAGTCAAGAGTAAGTCATTAAAAAAAAAATTCACTTCAAAAATTCAGTTTTACCCTGATTTAGCCATGGTATTGCTCTAGTTGTCTATTTTATTTTCATAGTAGAAAGGAAGACTACAACAGAATAACCACATGGTCAATAGTCAAAGTGATATAAACAAAAAAGAAACTTGCTGCTTACAGTCCTTTTGAAATGAGCATTATGGTTCTCTGTACATATATTCAATAGTTTTGTCAGTATATCCACAAAGAACGCACTCAAACCTTGTGTTCTAGATAAATTTAGTCTTACACTTTAAAATGTCAGCTCCTCAGTTTGAAAAAACAACATTTTAAAAAAATACTATAATAGAAGTGCCAATTTGGGTTTGTTGTCTATTTGCTTATTGTTGTCTTTAACAGAATGTTGGGGTCCACATTCAAGATTAAAACAAACAGTTAAGGTAAATGAAAAGAAAAGGGCAACTAGAGAAGTGGCACGTAAGTCATCTTGTTTTCTTTTTGAAACCAGCTGTAACTGCCTTAATTCTGAGGCTGTTTGCCTAGGTGTTTCCTAGTTAATCTGATAAATTCAGCAGGAAAAAAGAAAAGAAAATCCTGGTCATTTTCTTTCACATTCAAACAAAATGACTGTTTATTGGAATTTTTATGCCCCCATCATTATATTAATGTTACACAGACTTTGTTGAAATGTTCTTTATTTTTTCTCTACGACTCATTAAAATATGGATAGGACAAAGGGAGAGCCACAGGATAACTTTAAAAATATTTTGGTAGTCCTCATTAAAAAGAGTTTAAGTACCTTGGATTTGATTTTATTACATGGTAATAAAACTCAGCCAGAGGAGACATGTTCAATCTGGAACTCCAAGGCCAAAATATAAGCACAGCTAACTCATAACCAATGAGCCTTTGACAGGGTGGACTTGCAGCTGAGGAAGACTGTTGCCCCCCTAAAAAACCATCTGCACTATTTAAGCTACTACTTTTTTTTAATGATCACTGTCTTACCAGCTGAAGTTCCTTTTACACCCATTAATATGAAAAGAAGAGGAAATAAAAAGAAACTTATGACAGAATGTGAACCTCTTAGCAATTATTACCAGATAAACTTTAATGCAGTATGTTTACTGATCTAGTTCTGCTCTGAAAATAATTTTTTTAATGGGGGGAAAAAAAAACACACGAAAAAACTGAGGCAAGGAGGGAAACACTGAGGAAATGTAACTGCCAGCAGAGACAGATTAACACTGCCTTACAAGCTAATGTCATTTCATTCTTTTATAGGGGCCTGAGACTTCTTTCTACCACTGAAATAGTCTTTTGGATCTCTGATATCAAGAGCAAACATGTATTACTTGGCAGCATTCTAAACTCATCTGTGGAAGCAGATTTAAACCACCTGATTCTGCCTCGAGCTCCTGGTTGAATGTCGTGGCACATGGCAAGCCTAAATGTGCAATTCCTACACGAGACTGTGCTTGATCAATCCCAGCACGCCGGTGAGTACCGTTCACCTTCAGACCCCTTTTGGGCCAGGAATCCTGTTGAAATGCCTAGCAAAGCTTTTCATTCTCAGCTAAGAAGGGCAATTGAGCTCTCTGGAAAAACTTTTCCAAATGCTCTTTGAACAAACAGGAGACTTTGAAGCTTGCTCGAGGAAGGCAGACGGACACAGAGCTGTGCTCCATCCCCCTCTATCCTGCATAGGTTCCAAGAATCAACAATGAATGAGAGTGTGGAAAGAAATTAGAATTGTAGAAGTGCCAAAGGTATCCCTTGGAGTAGTGTGTATATTGTGTTGTCATGTAAAAGAGTCCTTGAAAGATAAAGGAACTAAGTCCAATTATATTACTGATTCCATGTTCATCTGAATCACTGTCTAATTTCAGACTTCCAAAGATATCACATTGCCTGCAATAATTAATTCACCTCTTACTTCCAAAAACACGTTAGAAAATTAATTCCCAATGCTAAAATGAATTTGGCAGCATAACACATTACAATTTTGCAGGTTACCTGGCAATCATTTTGAAATGTTATATTGGGTAAAATGTACTCTTGTATCTGCCTCACAGAACCCAGTCTATCTGATTCGTGGACTTTACCTCTCATTAAAGAAAATATACCCATTATAAAATAATACAACATTTATATAGATATTAAAATATATTTTAACTATGAGAACAGCAATACTAATTTTTTGCTACAAATAAGCTAGGACAAATATTTTGCTCATATGAAAACCAATGAAAAACCACGTAAATAAATAAGTTGGACGTAAATTTTGTCATTATTGCATGGTTGTTACTGTGGTTCATCATGGGAGATACCGATGCAATAATTAAATCTCAGCTTAAGGGCAGCCAGGACTGCAATGGATTAATGTCCTTTCACCAGAATATAAATTCCTGGATTTGCAAATCAGAACCGAGGAGTCACTAAACACCATCAAAATCTAACTCTATAATTTGCAGGTGTGTCAACAAATGAGAAAACTACTTGGGACATGATAATAGTCACAATGGTTGAAATATCAGGTGTAATCAAGTAGAACTTTTTTTTCCCCATCTTTTTAAGGGTTTTCTTTTTGTTTTTCTGGTTTTTTAGAAAATTTTTTACTAATGACTGAGGCTTCAGAATGCACAAACTCAGAGGAAAGTCAGACTCTCTTAGATGGACTCTCACTTGGACTACTCCAGTCCCCAAAAATGCCTATTTATATAAATATTGCAGCAGAAAAAAAAAAAAAAAAGCCCGACACAGCTGGCTACTCTTTCCCTTGGCAAAGAAAAGCAATGGCCTTACCATCCTTCTGTTTATGGCAACACCAACTACTTTATTTGAAAATTCACTCATTTCTATGATTGCAGTGGACATGTTTTCATCAACAGAGCAGTTCAGGAGGAAAAAATTATTTTATTAGCTAATTTTCCTTTCATGAATTAGGGATTTTTCTCTACACAGAGAGAAAATTCAAACCCCTCCAGAAATGGAAGCATGCCCATGGATTGACTACTACAGATCAAGTTTCCAGTGTGCTAATAACCTGCTCCAGTGAAAACATATTTTTAATTTGCTTTTAGGGTTATTTATTTTTTTATTATTACGCTAAGGGTTTATAATTTAATGTCAAACATAATTTTGCACGAAGTATGTGACTGTACTGTGATGCAGTAGATAACTTTAGTGTGCATGGTTAACGTGGTCTCAAACAATATTTTGAGAAAATGGATCACCATTTGGCAGGGTGCCATTCCATAAACTGCTCAGTAGAATTTTAAAGGGAAAAAGTTGCAAAGAATTTTTGTGTTTTGCAAAAATATTCCTAGTAATATTAGAAGCAGAAAAAATAATTACTCTCTTATTGCTTTCTATTGGATATAACAAATTATATGCAGCTAATTAAGAAATTAAAGGGTTTGCGATTAGAAATTGCAAAGTCATATTTATTGTATATCATCAACCAGCAAAGTGGAGTATTTTTAAACGGGGATATTTGCTTTAAAATATAGTAATCACCATAGTGTCGCCAAGCTTTATGATCAGTTTGGTAAACATTTAGGAGCATCTACAATGTGCCAAATATTATGCTGGAAATGGGAGGTAAAAAAAATAAAAACTATATTGCCACTGCTCTCAAGAAGCTCACTGGCTAATGGAGGAGACACATTCTGTCAATGTAATTTGGTAAGCACTATAATGCAGTTATGCAGAGGTTCTCTGGAACACAGATAAGGAGCATTTGGCCAAGATTTAGGTATAGGGTGAAAGGTCAGGAAATGTCTTCACAGGAGGCTGGGGACAGACTTAGTGTTTCAAGTTGGAAGACAAAGAACCAACAGAATAGGCTTGGCCAAATAAAACATGATTTGTTCATGTATCTATCCGTAAGTGTAAATAAATATATATAACAGTGTGTGTCATTAAGCCATTTTCACACGCTTTTTAGCTAATCTGATTCTTATACCAACACTTTAACCACAAAAGGTATTGGTATCTTCACTCTACAGGTAAGAAAAGTAAAGCCGTAAATAGTTCTGTGACCAGCCCAGGGTCACTCAGATAACCAATGCATTTGTAATAAAACCTTGAGTCAATCACAGAACTCCTGACTTACAGCCAAACAGGCATTCTGGCCAGTCCTGCCATGATCCGCTAATTTATCATGTAATCACTAACAAAACAACAACTATAGCTCCAGGCTTAGCAATACATGATTAAAGAATCATTTGTGAAATATCATTTTTTTGCCTTTCCAATTAAAACAAAACCTTTATCAATTTAACATAATCAATAAGGATCTCATATTTTAAATAATAATTGCTCATTAACCAAAATGCTAAATCAAATCATACAGATCATGAAATCAAAACTTTGGTTCACTTCTGTGTCTCCAAAGTGCCACATACAAATATTTTTAGCAGATAAGTAGATGAAGTCTGTGGAGGTAAAGTCATTCCAGTCTGTAACTGGCCTATTTGTCGTAATAGCCATGCAAATTATCCAACCAACTACAGAACATTTACTAAGATACTGTGATGCTGATTGGATTGCAGGGTCAATGATCTGATTTTGTCATCACAGTAAGTAAAATAAGTGAATTGTGAAACTTTTATAATTTTTTTATAAATTCAATTATCTTTAGAGACAATTGTCATATAGTGAATAGTTCTACTCTGGAATTTCCACTCTTGCTTCAAAATATTTATTTTTGATACAAGAGATGTAAATCTTAGCTAAAATAGCATTAATTTAACCTGGTATGTCATGATTAGTTTTCTTTTTTGTCGTTGTCATTCATATTGAAGGGTTTTATGCTGTGCATAGGCTGCTCTGAATAAACGTCTAATTCTCCAGGAAAATTGTGTGTGACAAAACATTTGCTTTGAAAATGTTAGGAAAAAAATTTTTCTCTATCTATAGAACCACAGAACTAGTTATTGGTAACAGTGACACTTGATTAGGAGTCTACTTATTTAGGTGTCTGTTGCAACTCTTCCTAGTATTTTTTAGTTACCTATATATTTACCAAGCAAAATCCACACACCACCAAAGGCTACATACATTAGTCAAGTTAGATTAGGCTATAATACAGTAACAAACAAATCCCCCAAATCACAGCATAATTCATAAAGATTTAGTGATTGCTCATGTAATGTCCTCTGTGGGTCTGCTGACGTCCAAGTGATGTCACAGGGATTCAGACTACTTCTATCTTCTAACTATGTCAACAGGAACATTCAACTTCAAGGTTGCTGCATTAGGGAAAAAGAGAGCTGAAGCACCACACACTAGCTTATAAATGCATTTTGCCTGGAAGAGACTCATATTACTTCCCATCTCAGCCCACTGGCCAGAAGTAGTTAGATGGGATTGCCTAACTTCTAGGGGAGTGGGAAATGTGGAAGGGTACTTGAATGTTTTCTGAACTGAAAATTTCTCTGCCAAACTGGGCATGGTTCTTACATGTGGCACTTAAATTTCTAACATCCTCAGAAACTGACAAATTCCCTGGTTCAAACACACCACAATGCTGATTATGCATCTAGTGCTAGAAGTAATATCAAATGTTAAATAGTGAAGTAGATAATATTTTTAACCTGATGAGAATTACAGAATTGCTTTAAGCCAGTTAAGTAGTAAGAAAACTAACTTTCCTAATTTTTTTGTTATATATTCCAACTAAATCTTTATAGAAATCCTATACTCTGTGATAGGAAGACTCAGAAAAACTCTTCAAGCTTTCCTGAAGTAATGTTGCTGCAAGCACTGGATCTGGGATTTGGATCTATTGAATCTTACTCCATCAATACTCTTTCTACTTTATCATGCTGAGCCAACAAATGTAAATCAATCAAAAAAGGGATCAACATCCCTCCCCCATCCAGCTAAACCAAAATACCCTGCCAATAGAAGGCACCTTCAACCTATGGTTCATGAGTCTGCTACAGGGAAGGCATCAGACAAGGCTCAAAGGTAAGAAATCTACCTGCTATTTCAAGGAAGCTAAATGAAGAGTGAAAGTTTGTCCTAAATGCCTATTAGAAGTGAGAACAAAGGGAGTCAATGAGATACGAAGATTTCTAAACAGAGCAGGAGTTAAGTCTTGAAACCAGTCAATTTAGTGCATTAAGAGCAAGCTTTGGTATCAGGCTGGCCTAGTTTGGTTCCTGATCATGCCATTTACAAAGCAAGTGATTTTGTGCAATTTGTTTAACCTTGTTATGCCTCAATTCCCTATTTCTATAAAATGGGCATAATGTCTATCTTGTTAGATTATTGTGAGGATTATATTAAAGGAATTCATACAGACATACCTGGTTTTATTGTATTGTGCTTTATTGAGCTTCACAGATAACCATGCTTTTACAAATTGATGGTTTTGTGCAACTCTGCATCAAGCCAAGTCTATCAGAGCCATTTTTTTTCAATAGCAAGAGCTCACTTCATATCTCTCTGTCATATTTTGGTAGTTCTCACAATATTTCAAATTTTTCTTCATTATGATATCTGCTATGGTGACCTGGTATCAGTGATCTCTGAAGTTACTATAGTAACTGTTGTGGGGGCACCATGAACCACCCCCATGTAAGATGGCAACCTTAATCCACAAATTTTGCATATGTTCTGAGTGGTCTACTGAACAGCCATTCCCCCACCTTGGGCCTCCCTATTCCCCAAGACACAACATTATTAAAATTAGGCCAATTAATAATTCTACAATTGCCTCTAAGTGTTCAAGTGGAAGGAAAAGTCACATATTTCTCACTTTACATCAAAAGCTACAAATGCTTAAGCTTAGTGAGAAAGGTATGTCGAAAGTTGAGAGAGGCTAAACAGGCTTCTTACACCAAACAGTCAAGTTGTGTATTTAAAGGTAAAGCTCTTAAAGGCAATTAAAGTGCTATTCCAGTAAACAGGTGAATTACAAAAAAGCAAAACAGACTTATTGGTGATATGGTCAAAGTTTTAGTGATCTAGGAAGATTAAACCAGCCACAACATACTCATAAACTAAAGCAAGCCCCTAACTCTCTTCTATTCTGTTAAGAAACAGCAGAAGAAAAGTCAGTAGCTATCAGAGGTTAGTTCATGAGGCTGAAGGACAGAAGCAGTCTCTATAACATAAAAGTGCAAGGTGAAGCAGCAAGAGCTGATGGAGAAGTTATCCAGAAGATCTAGCTAAGATTACTGATGAAAGTGGTTACCCTAAACAATGGATTTCCAATGTAGATGAAACAGCCTTCTTTAGAAGATGTCATCTAGGACTTTCATAGCTAGACACTCCTACCAACAATGTAAAAGTGTTCTTGTTTCTCCACGTCCTCTCCAGCATCCGTTGTTTCCCGACTTTTTAATGATCACCATTCTAACTGGCGTGAGATGATATCTCACTGTGGTTTTGATTTGCATTTCTCTAATGACCAGTGATAATGTGCTTTTTTTTCATATGTTTGTTGGCCACATAAATGTCTTCTTTTGAGAAGAGTCTGTTCATATCCTTTGCCCACTTTTTGATGGGGCTGTTTTTTTCTTGTAAATTTGTTTAAATTCCTTGTAGATTCTGGATATTAGCCCTTTGTCAGATGGATAGGTTGCAAAAATTTTCTCCCGTTCTGTAGGTAGCCTGTTCACTCGGATGATAGTTTCTTTTGCTATGCAGAAGCTCTTTAGTTTAATTAGATCCCATTTGTCAGTTTTGGCTTTTGCTGCTTTTGCTTTTGGTGTTTTAGTCATGAAGTCATTGCCCATGCGTATGTCCTGAACGGTATTGCCTAGGTTTTCTTCTAGGGATTTGATGGTTTTAGGTCTTATGTTTAAGTATTTAATCCATCTTGAGTAAATTTTTTTATAAGGTGTAAGGAAGGGGTCCAGTTTCAGTTTTCCGCATAAGGCTAGCCAATTTCTCAACACCATTTATTAAATAGGGAATCCTTTCCTTGTTGCTAGTTTTTGTCAGGTTTGTCAAAGGTCAGATGGTTGTAGATGTGTGGCATTATTGTTGAGGCCTCTGCCCTGTTCCATTGGTCTGTATATCTGTTTTGGTACCAGTACCATGCTGTTTTGATTACTGTAGCCTTGTAGTATAGTTTGAAGTAAGGTAGCATGATGCCTCCAGCTTTATTCTTTTTGCTTAGAATTGTCTTGGCTATACAGGCTCTTTTTTGGTTCCATATGACATTTAAAGTATATTTTTCTAATTCTGCGAAGAAAGTCAATGGTAGCTTGATGGGGATAGCATTGAATCTATACATTACCTTGGGCAGTATGGCCATTTTCAAAATATTATGTTCTTCCTATCAATGAGCATGGAATGTTTTTCAATTTGTTTGTGTCTTTTCTTATTTCCTTCAGTAATGGTGTGTAATTCTCCTTGAAGAGGTCCTTCACATCCCTTATAAGCTGTAATCCTAGGTACCTTATTCTCTTTGTAGCAGTTGTGAATGGGAGTTCACTCATGATTTGGCTCCCTATTATTAGTGTATAGGAATACTTGTAATTTTTGCACATTGATTTTGTATCCTGAGACTTTGTTGAAGTTGCTTATCAGCTTAAGTAGTTTTTGGGCTGAGATGATAGGGTCTTCTAAATACACAATCATGTCATCTGCAAACAGAGACAATTTGACTTCCTCTCTTCTTTTGAATAGCCTTTATTTTTTTCTCTTGCCTGATTGCCCTGGCCAGAACTTCCAATACTATGTTGAATAGGAGGGGTGAGATTAGGCATCCTTGTCTTGTGCCAGTTGTCAAAAGGAATGCTTCCAGATTTTGCCCATTCGTTATGATATTTGCTGTGGGTTTGTCATAAATAGCTCTTATTATTTTGAGATACGTTCCATCAATATCTAGTATATTGAGAGTTTTTGCATGAAGGAGGTGTTGAATTTTATCAAAGGTCTTTTCTGCATCTATTGAGATAATCATGTGGTTTTTGTCATTGGTTCTGTTTATGTGATAGATTAGTTTATTGATTTGCCTAAGTTGAACCAGCCTTGCATCCCAGGGATGAAGCTGACTTGATCGTGGTGGATAAACTTTTTGATGTGCCTATGGATTCAGTTTGCCAGTATTTTATTGAGGATTTTCACACTGATGTTCATCAGGGATATTGGTCTGAAATTTTCTCTTTTTGTTTTGTCTCTGCTAGCTTTTGGTTTCAGGATGATGCTGGGCTTATAAAATGAGTTAGGGAGGAGTCCCTCTTTTTCTATTGTTTGGAATAGTTTCAGAAGGAATGGTACCAGCTCCTCTTTGTACCTCTGGTAGAATTTGGCTGTGAATCCATCTGGTCCTGGGCTTTTTTTGGTTGTTAGACTATTAATTAGTGCCTCAATTTCAGAAGTTGTTATTGGTCTATTCAGGGATTCAACTTCTTCCTGATTTAGTCTTGGGAGGGTGTATGTGTCCAGTAATTCATACATTTCTTCTAGATTTTCTAGTTTATTTGCATAGAGGTGCTTATAGTAGTCTCTTATGGTAGTTTATATTTCTGTGCTTTTTCATTGTCTATTTGATTATTCTCTCTTTTCTTCTTTATTAGTCTGCCTAGTGGTCTACATATTTTGTTAATCTTTTCAAAAAAACCAGCTCCTGGATTCACTGATTTTTTTAAGGGACTTTTTGTGTCTCTATCTCCTTCAGTTTGGCTCTGATTTTAGTTATTTCTTATCTTCTGCTTGCTTTTGAATTTGTTTGCTCTTGCTTCTAATTCTTTTAACTGTGATGTCAGGGTGTCAATTTTAGATCTTTCCTGCTTTATCCTGTGGGCATTTAGTGCTATAAGTTTCCCTTTAAACAGGGCTTTAGCTGTGTCTGGTACATTGTGTCCTTCTTCTCATTGGTTTCAAAGAACTTATTTATTTCTCCGTTAATTTTGTTATTTACCCAGTAGTCATTCAGGAGCAGGTTGTTCAGTTTCCAAGTAGTTGTGTGGTTTTGACTGAGTTTCTAAATCCTGAGTTCCAATTTGGTTGCACCGTGGTCTGAGAGACTGTTTCTTATGATTTCCATTCTTTTGCATTTGCTGAGTAGTGTTTTACTTCCAATTACGTGGTCAATTTTAGAATAAGTGTGATGTGGTGCTGAGAAGAATGAATATTCTGTTGATCTGGGGTGGAGAGTTCTGTAGATGCCCACTTGGTCAAGAGCTGAGCTCAAGTCCTGAATATCCTTGTTAATCTTCTGTCTTGTTGATCTAATATTGACATTTGGGTGCTAAAGTCTCCCACTATTATTGTATGGGAGTCTAAGTCTCTTTGCACGTCTCTAAGAACTTGCTTTATGAATCTGGGTGCTCCTGTAGTGGGTGCATATATATTTAGGATAGTTAGCTCTTCTTGCTGCATTGATCCCTTTACCATTACCTACTGCCCTTCTTTGTCTCTTTTGATCTTTGTTGGTTTAAAGTCTGTTTTATCGGAGACTAGGACTGCAACCACTCCTCCGTCCCTTTATTTTGAGCCTATGTGTGTCTTTGCATGTGAGATGGGTCTCCTGAATACAGCACACTGATGGGTCTTGACTCTTCATCCAACTTACCAGTCTGTGTCTTTTAATTGGGGGCATTTAGCCCATTTACATTCAAGGTTAATATTGTTATGTGTGACTTTGATCCTGTCATTACGATGCTAGCTGGTTGTTTTGTCCATTAGTTGATGCAGTTTCTTCATAGTGTTGATGACCTTTACAATTTGTAGTGGCTGGTACTGGTTGTTCCTTTCCATGTTTAATGCTTCCTTCAGGAGCTCTTGTAAGGCAGGCCTTGTGGCAACAAAATCTCTCAGCATTTGCTTGTCTGTAAAGGATTTTATTTCTCCTTCACTTATGAAGCTTAGTTTGGCTGGATATGAAATGCTGGGTTGAAAATTCTTTTCTTTAAGAATATTGAATATTGGCCCCCTCTCTCCTCTGGCTTGTAGGGTTTCTGCAGCAAGATCCACTGTTAGTCTGATGGGTTTCTCTTTGTGGGTGAACTGACCTTTCTCTCTTTCTGCCTTAACATTTTTTCCTTCATTTCAACCTTGGTGAATCTGACAATTACGTGTCTTGGGGTTGCTCTTCTTGAGAAGTATCTTTGTGGTGTTCTCTGTATTTCCTGAATTTGAATGTTGGCCTGTCTTGCTAGGTTGGGGAAGTTCTCCTGGATAATATCCTGAAGAGTGTTTTCCAACTTGGTTCCATTCTCCCCATCACTTTCAGGTACACCAATCAAACATAGGTTTGGTCTTTTTACACAGTCCCATATTTCTTTTTTTTTTTTTTTTTTTTTGAGACGGAGTCTTGCTCTGCCACCCAGGCTGGAGTGCAGTGGCCGGCTCTCAGCTCACTGCAAGCTCCGCCTCCCGGGTTCACGCCATTCTCCTGTCTCAGCCTCCCGAGTAGCTGGGACTACAGGCGCCCGCCTCGTCGCCCGGCTAGTTTTTTGTATTTTTTAATAGAGATGGGGTTTCACCGTATTAGCCAGGATGGTCTCGATCTCCTGACCTCGTGATCTGCCCGTCTCGGCCTCCCAAAGTGCTGGGATTACAGGCTTGAGCCACCGCGCCCGGCCACAGTCCCATATTTCTTAGAGGCTTTGTTCATTCCTTTTCATTCTTTTTTCTCTAATCTTGTCTTCACACTTTATTTCATTAAGTTGATTTTCAATTTCTGATAACCTTTCTTCCACTTGATCAATTCAGCTATTGATACTTGTGTATGCTTCACAGAATTCTTGTGCTATGTTTTTCAGCTCCATCAGGCCATTTATGTTCTTCTCTAAACTGGTTATTCTAGTTAGCAATTCCGCTAACCTTTTTTCAAGGTTCCTAGCTTCCTTGCATTGGGTTATGACATGCCCCTTTAGCTCAGAGGAGTTTGTTATTACCCACCTTCTGAAGTCTACTTCTGTCAATTCATCAAACTCATTCTCCATCCAGTTTTGTCCCCTTGCTGGTGAGGAGTTGTGATTCTTTGAAGGAGAAAAGGCATTCTGGTTTTTGGAATGTTCAACCTTTTTGCACTGGGTTTTCCTCATCTTTGTGGATTGACCTACCTTTGCACTTTGATGTTGGTGACCTCGGATGGGGTTGTTGTGTGGATATCCTTTTGTTGATGTTAATGCTATTCCTTTCTGTTTGTTAGTTTTCCTTCTACCAGTCAAGCCCCTCTGCTGCACATCTCCTGCAGTTTGCTGGAGGTCCACTCCAGACCCTGTTTGCCTGGGTATCACCAGCAGTTGCTACAGAACAGCAAAGATTGCTGCTGTTCCTTCCTCTGGAAGCTTCATCTGAGATGGGCACTTGCCAGATGCCAACCAGAGCTCTCCTGTATAAGGTGTCTGTCAATCCTTGCTAGGAGGTGTCTCTCAGTCAGGAGGCATAGGAGTCAGGGACCCACTTGGGGAGGCAGTCTGTCCCTTAGCAGAGCTCAAGCACTGTGTGGGAGATCCATGGCTCTGTTCCGAACTGGCAGGCAGAAATGTTTAAGTCTGCTGAAGCTGTGCCCACAGCTGACCCTTTCCCCAGGTGCTCTGCCCCAGGGAGATGGGAATTTTATCTATAAGCCCCTGACTGAAGCTGCTGCCTTTCTTTCAGAGATGCCCTTCCCAGAGAGGAGGAATCTAGAGAAGCAGTCTGGCTACAGTGGCTTTGTGGAGTTGTGTTCAGCTCTGCCCAGTTCAAACTTGCCAGCAGCTTTGTTTACACTGTGAGGGGAAAACTGCCTACTCAAGCCTCAGTAATGGTGGACGTCCCTCCCTCCAGCAAGCCTGAGCATCCCAAGTCGACTTCAGCCTGCTGTGCTGGCAGCAAGAATTTCAAGCCAGTGGATTTTAGCCTGCTGGACTCTGTGGGGGTTGGATCTGCTGAGCTAGACCACTTGGCTCCCTGGCTTCAGCTCCCTTTCCAGGGGAGCAAACAGTTCTGTCTCACTGGCATTCCAGGCACCACTGGGGTATGAACAAAAACGCCTACAGCTAGCTCGGTGTTTGCCCAAATGGCCGCCCAGTTTTGAGCTTGAAACCCAATGCCCTGGTGCTGTAGGCACCTGAAGATATCTCCTAGTCTGTGGGTTGTGAAGACTGTGGAAAAAACGTATTATCTGTGCAGTGCTCACAGGTTTCACACAGCACATTGCATTCTATGAAAATGTGTCTCTCCATTTCAGGACCAAGAAGTCCATATAAAAGCTCCATTATTCATGTTGAAAGTAAGAGTTTTATTATTTAATAAAAGGGGACTAATTCACTAAAAGACACTAAAAGGAAGATGAATAAAAGTGATATTATCTCTCTCCTAGAATTAGCATAACTATTCCAAACCTAGATTTGCATATAATTCAAGTTCCAGATTATTGTCATAATCTTTGAAACTGCCTTGAATGGAGGTAGATTTAAACACAAGAATTCTGATAGATGTTTCTCTCGTTACATTTTGCCAGTAGAAAAGCACATATCTACATTGAGCTCCAAAAAAAAGGTTTTAGAGCAAAAGTTTAGCAGTATGCCCCTTTACGCACTCTCATATAAAACCCACAAATCTAATTAAGAATATTTAAGTCAGTAAAAGAATTGTGCAAATGACTTTCTTTCCCAGTTTCCTCTCACAAACATAGACACTATTTCATTTGCTATATATTTAAATCATTCTTTTCCTTAAAAATAAAAATTTTGAATTCCAGAAATGTTTACAAACTAATTATACCCAGGCTTTCAATGAGCTCAACGAGGATTTCATCATGGCAGAAAACACAATTGTACCTCTTGTGGCTCATAATGGTAATGGTAGGCTTCTGCATCATTGCTTTGACAATCTGCCACTGATTCTTGTGGTCTTCATCTTGGTCCCCAAACACTTAAAAACAGCTGGCAATCTTGATAGAGAATTACATTCCCACTTGTTGGTCCTTGAGCTTCTTAACAACTTAAACTATTGTCATAATGATGTGGCCATGCCCCAGGGCTTCAATCTGATACATCCACCACAGTCAACGGTTACAGCCTCTTAGTATGGTCCTAAAACATTTTTTAGAATTCTAATCACCTCTGAAAAGAAATAGTTTATTTTGAGACATTTGTCTTCACCTAGCAACAGATACTTATAAACAATGAGGGTAAAAAAATTTAGCATCAGCAACCAATACAGTAGTAGACAAGTGATTTTTTTTTATGTGTATTCTCTCGAATCCCTTTGAGAACTGCCCCATGATTATGGCCTTCCTAGATTGGTATAAAATAAAATGTCATTAAAGAACATAATATGAGTAAATAGGGGTGACAGAAATCGTTTAAAAAAAAAGAAAAAGAGACTTAAAAAGACGTAATTTGATAAGACTGTGGAGAAAACTGAAAAAAGAGAGAGAGAGAGAAATATCCCAATTAGATCAACAACCCTGAAACCAAAAAGGAAGGAAGAAAACTATTATATATAAGATTATAGAATATTATAGCATCCTGTTAAATTGAATTATAGCATTATAATACTAGGATAAAATGTGAGTGGACCACAGTTTTATGATTCAGTAAAAAAGACCAAAATCATTATAAGAGTCTCAAAACATGAGATAAAACTTGTGGGCTGTAGGTCATTTTGGGCTGGGTGAGGGTTTTAACCTTATTAGAAATTGGAATAGAAAGCATTATAAAACATACACTTTCAAAAACTAAAATGTTATTGCTATTTTTGAAATTTGCTGGTATTGTTGCTTTTGACAATCAGTGGTGGTCTCTTAATCTCTTTTTTCCATATATCCAGAAGCAAATCCACATAGCATTGGTTGATATAGCTAAGATACTGCTGGTGATAAAGAAAGACAATGACATGAATGACCAAAGATTATAATCTTCATGATCTTGAGGTAACAAAGAATGTTATATCTCTCACACAACAGCAGACTTTTGCCACCAGATCTATGGATGCTTTTCGTCTCAATTCCATGACTGAATCTTTCATCACAGAGGCCCAGTAGCGCTACTGACAGTTGAACAACTAAATTATGCTCATCAAGTCCAGAGCTTACTCCACTTAACATTGCTCTAAAGAAAGTCATAACTGTTTCTAGTAAATTAACAAACTTGTGATTGTTGGTATCACAGACCATATGACTATTATTGTATGGTTTATAAAACGAACTGTTCAAGAATTTTTGCATTGTTACCAGAATTGAAATGATTTAAAAAAACTTTGGAAAAGCAAAAATGATTTATTTAATATCTGCTGTGTCAAACATTAGCAAACACAGATCATTCTTTTTAGGTGCCTTTTTTGTATTAAGCTAGGGTGTCATTGAGTTTTACATCTATCTTTCCATTTTAAGCACATAATAGCATTTATTGCTCTAGCAAAACACATTATTAAATTTTATTTTCAGAACTAGAGTTGCTAATAAGAAATAATAATGTATGAAAATATATATAAAGAGAGAGATGGGGGTGGGGGCAGGGAGAGGCTACATCATCATAGATCATATCCTGAATTCTGCAAGAAAAATTGTGAATATATAGGAACATGGGGAAAGGACAATATAACTTAAAAAGGCAAATAACTTATAGGGAACGCTATGAACACAAGATTTCTAGTTACCTTCTATTCCCATTAAACAATGAGATGACAACCATATCATTTAAGCAAACCCGTTCTAATATAAGAACATAACATTTTCTTTTCCTCTCAGATGTTTCTGATGAGAAACGAGCACTGTTTTTTGGACAAAGTTTTTATAGCCTCTAATCACAGTATTGAAATGTACTTTAATTATCTACCCTTTAAAATTAGAATGATTAAACAAAATAGATACTTCTATATAATTTGTGTATCTGTTTGTTTCCCTTATGTTTAAAAATTGGCCAGAATTTAAAACTCATATAATCATCTTTAGACTCTTCTATCTGCCCCAGATGTGGTTTTCAATTTTTGCTTCCTGAGCACAAATACATTAAAAGGACTTTTTCTACCTTGAACTTGACTGCTCAGAGTTTATGCCCATTATGAATGGAAAGCCAAGGGTGGCCAAAGGTGGCAGAGTAGCCTGCCTAATAAACAATATTGATCCGAAACAAAATATTAAGTTAATGTTCTCAGGTCAGTTTCTTTTCCATAGAATATGCAAAGATAGTAATGGGCATCTGTTAAATATATCCATGAGTATTATCGGATTATCCCCTTTTCTTCTCAAGTCTACTCTGCCCACCCTCCCAATCCCATATGTCCCTGGTGCCATTCTCCTCTTATCTGCTTTTATTTTAACATCTTCACTGGCCCATTCACCACTGTATCATCCAAACAATCTACAAACATCTTCAAGTTCACATTATCTTAAAAAGATAAAAACCCTTTATTCTGCTCTTTTTTATTAAACTCTTACTCTGTTTCTTGAAAGGACAAAGTGTGTTCTCAAACTAGACACCATATTATATTGAAATGATCTATATGTGTGTTTTGTCCCTCCCAAATTTCATACTCCTTGAGAGCAAGGACTCAGCTCTGTTGGTTTTTGGATTTCCAGTAGCTGGAAAATTTCCTCATTACACATCAGATGCCCAATAAACAGTATGTGAACTAAACTGAATCCATCACCCAGTTATCTCTTATTATTTTGGAATATGGCTTCTGCTCTCACAACTCTCCTGAGGTAAACCAGTCAAACAACCCTTTCTCTTCTCTTAGATGCTTCAACCTGTTGGTAGCATTTAACAGTGCAAAAACACTGGCTTTGGAATCAAACAGACCTGAGCATAAATCACAGCTCAGCTACTTGCTACTTGGTGGCTTTGGACATGTAACCCTAACCCCTCTGAACATCAATTTCTTCCTTTGTAAAATTAGGGTAAGAATATATCTCTAAGGGAATGCATGGAAAGATCAAATAACATTGCATACATCTGGATCTGGATAAATAGTTGATATTCAATGTGTGTTAGTTCTTTGCTCCTTCCTCTTCTACCCTTCCTTTTCTACAACACCGCAGTCTATGTTCCTCCTTCCTAATTGTTATACTTTCTATATGTACCTTCTTAGACTCCTCCATTACTGTTCTAATAGAGATTCCAAGGATCTGTCATTCCTTGTTTTTTCATTATTTACATTATTTCCCTCAATAATCTCATCTGATCTTTGAATTTAACTATCGCTTTTAGCCCCTACTTAGTTGACCCCAAATCTCTCTCCAGCCTCTCTTGTGATCCCCCACAATGGGCTAGTCATCTGTTGAATGCTCCTAAGTTCAAGTTATACATTTCCCACTCTACTCTCTCCACTCTCCCAATATGCTTATCCCAATCCTGGCAAAACCCTAGCATCCTAACTCCCCTGATTAAATGCTTTCAGTAGGTCTACTGGCCTAATGAAGTCTGAAAACTTGAGTTTGGCATTCAAAAGTCTCCATAGCCTGGTCTTTATTTCTACTTCAACCATATTTTCCATGATTTTCATAGATTCACCTTATGCGTCAACCAAATTTTCAGCACTCCGTTAATGATTCCTAATATTACCATCCCTGGCTCATTACCCCAAGGCTTTTCGAATGTCCATCTCCCAGTTCCCACCTTTTTCAATCCTAGATAACCCACTAGGCCCAACAATAATGTCCTCCCTCCATGAAGACTTCCTTGAATTCCACAGCTAAGAGCTATCTTTCCTTCTTCTAAGTATCAAGACGATTTAGCAGTCTCTCTCTTGAAAAGTCATTGTCTGCAAAATAAAAGATTTTCATGTCTATTTATTTTATAGCCTGCTAACCTGCATGTCCTTCCCCCATCCCCAGTGCATTTTACCCCTTCCCTATTTCCACTTCCCTGCATAACTTGGAGCAGAACTTAGAGGGGCTTTAAAAATCCAGACAAACAGACATATTAAATAAGCAATCTTAAATGTATATGCATAATCAATTTAATAAACCTTCCAGGGAATAGCTGAATGCATCCAGAAAAGAAAGTTGTTCCTATGCGGCCAAGGCTATGAGAGACACAATTCCAGGATCTCATCTCTGTTCTGAGTGGTAAAGATTGCTGGAAATCTGACCACCAGATAACTGGAGTGTTACTGTATAGCTAAGGCTTCTTGCCAAAGATTTATAATTAGCAACATAATCAACTGGCATTACTAAACTATTTTTCGTTTCTTTAATCTCCTTTTCCTCCTTTTTGTTTTCTTCTTCCCTGTTTGTCACTGATAGAGCCAGATGATCAATAATCTTTCTTTCACCAACTCTGATCATCATCTTTGCTACTGTCTGGATGCTATTATTCAGTTTAATACATTAATCCTTTGGTTGAAATTCTTAAACCACAATTCTTTATTAAAGGACCATCTTGGCATCCATGTGCTGATAGCAGCTTGTCTGGTGTCTCAACAAAATAAATCTAAATGAAGCATCTCTTTGCCCCAAAAGACCTGAACCGAAGAAAGAAATGGAAAGATACATAGGGAGAAAGATTTCAGCTCATAGACACAATCAAAGATATAGAAAGAAAATTGAATCTTATTACATAAATTAGGGAATAGGAAAGTTTCACTTATGATTACAATTAGATATCAATATGTCATTTAATAACAGTGCTGAGAAATATTGTGGCATTTTACTGATTCTTACTCTCGTTATTAGTTCAATGAGAAACAGAACACACACTGTACTGATAAGCAGACCAAACCTTTGTACGATGCTGTAACCTTTGGTGGAGCCCAGTGATTTTTGCTGCTTTTCAGAAAGATATTAAAGTGACAATGTGGCAGGCCATTTTTTCCACAACACACACTAAAACTAGTGTGCGTGCAGCAGAACCCTGCCAAAGCACGTTGCATTCATACAAAGATCCATACAGATCTTAATCATAAAATAATCCATTCTGTACTCTGTTTTTATGACATTTATATGAATCTGGCCACAGCCTCATCAAGCAGTTCACAGAGGAAAATTGTTCTATTTATGTGGTCGAGACAGGGTGGACTTGATTTTCAAGCAAAGGGAGAAAGAAAGAAATGCCTAATTTTTGTAGTCACAAATCTGGAACTCAAAAGGACTATTTTACACCATTTTGTAACTATATTTGTAACAGAGCATTCAAAGAGATGAGCTTCTCTTTCTCTGCCCCCTGTCAGTAGTAAAGTCATGTATCAATATTTCTGAAACTGAGAGACTAAGTGAAGACACTTGGAAATAGTTTTCTCCTTCTCTTCTGTTCATTCGCAAAACACACACACAAAAAATGGATGTGTGGGTAAAGTAGAAAGGAAACTTTCCAGTGTGCATCTGCTTTAATTTATTCTTACCTCTGCATTGTAAGAACTAATAATTTTTCAATTAATTTCCCCAACTTTTACTCTTTACTCCTCTGGCTATCTCACATTGATGCACGCACACAAGTGACCTCAGAAAATTTGTTCAGACTCGTCTGCCCTTTCTTTCAGGCTTGTGATGATGGCAAAAATGAATTTATGTGCTTGCTTAATACTAAGCAATAATAATTATTTGAACTGTATTAAGACACATGAAAATGAAGACAACTCTTTTATTTCCTATAACTTCTCTGAGGAAGCTAAGTTTTTGGCCAAACTATATGAATAAGTAATCTGGGCAAAAATATCTCCCTGGTATGCTGACAATAATATTTCACCCATTTACACCACCTTTTGCTCATCAATAATAGGCTACACTAACAATATTCCCCCACGCACTTTGTTTTATGTCATCACTTATAGCTCTCCTAGATGCTTTGCCCTTTCCTCAAGGTCAGAAACTAGACTCTGATAATATAAATCCTGCATTCATGACAAAGATATGAGTTCAAGTTTCCTGGTTCCTTTAAAGATACCATTATTATTAAGTCTGAAATAATTACAGAAAGATCCAGGATCATGTAGAACATTCAGACACCATGTGACCCCAGGAGCCACATCAAATGTGGACATTTTTGTACAGGCTCTATCAGAAAATAAAACCACTTTCCTTTTCTCTTTCAAATAATAAAGAACAATCCTTCCTTCTTTTAGAACAAAGAAGGAAAAAAAAGAGGAAGTGCCAATAAGTGTAACACTGTTGTAAGAAACTGAATTAATGTGAATAATTATGTAATGATTGCTTCTAATTATTAAATGAGGATAATGTTCAGGGTGTTCTTTTATCTATTTTCAGAAACCACTGGTATTTAGGTAATATGCTATACACTGCTTTCTTTCTCCAGCCACCCCTCCCCTAAATAAATGACAACATAAATAGACACATAAACTCCATATGAATCATTAGTGTGTGAGATACTGTTACCCCGAGGCTGCCGTAATTCGCATATAGCCCCTTCCTTCTATTTCAAATCTTTAAAATATTTTCTTTTCAAATACTTATAAAAGCACGTATGGTTGAAATAAAAATAAAGCACATACAGATGATATTTTTAAGCACAGCACTCTCATACCAGAAGGAAAGTAGTCAGGCATGTTCTGTTTCTCCGGGTCCAATACATGTTCAGAGAAAATACGAGCTTAAAAGTAGTGAGGACCAAGAAGAGACTGTAGAACTACTTTAAGGTGTTGCAACTGTCATTTAGAAAAGAAATGACATCTTTTATGCAGTCCTTCTTCCTAACATGAAAGTTTATGACAGCATGTGCATTCCATTGTTAAAAGTGTATATATGTTTCACATCCCATCACTATGTGAGGATGAGAGATTGTAGACAAATCTCAACCATCTGAAACTGTTATGATAAAAAAAAATCCCCTTTTACAAAAAAAAAAAAAAGTACTGAATAGTTTGACCTGTTTATTAATATCAATATAATCTTATGTTTAAGCCAATCCTAAGTTATAGGAAATGCTCTTCAAGGTAAAGACTGCCATAAATCCTGCAAATCTAACCTGAAAGTCCGTTTTCTAAAGATAAGGAACTGCCAAGTAAGCATTAATAGCCCCTCCCACTGTAAGTCTTTTCCAAACTTTTAAGATGTCAGCTTTCTAATGAAAGTTAAGACAAATCCTAACAGCAAAGCTGAAAGTTCAGCATGCAACAAGGTTGAGCACACACCTGGCATGTGTGTGTGTGTCCTGCAGAACAATAAGAAAATCCTACAGGATTCAGTGGGGGCAGCAAGAAAGCTTATTAATGTTTTTTTTTTGTTTGTTTGTTTGTTTGTTTGTTTGTTTTTTCCAATCTGGCAGATATCCATCTCCCTAAAGTGCGCTTTCCTTGCCAACATTGGAATTTAAAGGAGTGACATCCTTTCCATATGAAGGACTATATGTCAGATGTGTCTTGACCAACACATGAAACTAGTCATAATGAAGACAAAAGAGTTCAAAGTAGGTGCCAGGTTAAAAGAAGAGCCCCAAGGCTGCATTTACATGTGAAGTTCATGCACTGAGTACATCTTGTTCAAAATTAGCAGAGAGAATTTTCCTGGAACAAGAAACAACTGCACAAGAAAGACATGTCATAATGTACATTTAAGTTATATGATCACAACTATCCATAACTTGGCCAAAAAAATAAATAAACAGAAAAAACTATGTATGTACCAAGGCAATTCTGCCAGATATTTCTACATAATTAGCCTGAAATAAGAGACATGAAGTCACTCTTCATTCAGTCAGTCCCGGTTCTCATGTACCTCTCCTATATTAAACAGCCTCCAGCACTGAGGATGAGTCTAGTGTATAGAGGTAACCATTCTTTTCTACCACGTGACCCTAAATACATTAGGGTCATACATTAGGCCCAAAATTACTTTATTTACATTAAAGCAAAAAACACCAATCTATTCCTATATTGGGAGAAAACCTTGCTGTTTTGAGTGTATTAAGGACATAGAATCCATGGTCTCCAACGTGACAGCTTTCTAAGGAAGGATTCTTAAGGTAATTTTGTCTAAATACAATTTTCTTCTTGTATCTAGACTTTAGAAATTAGGTCCCAGCCATATATAATATAAGTGCCTCTATACATCTTTTCTTTTTTTTTTTACACAAACTTTTAACATTGCCAAGAGAACCGATCCCTGGTACCCATTAAAGAAAGCAATTGGCAAAACAAAAAGACTTTAATGAGTACCTACAGTATGCCAAGCTAGATGCTATGGGCAATAAAAGAAAACTAACTACATGATATCAATCCTCAAGTAATTAAAAGATCATGCATGAATAAAATTGCAGAGACCAGACCAAGATTTTTTAGTACATAACAATCATGAAGCCTTCTATTCCATGAATCAAATTCTAGAAGAATGAAAGGGAAAATGTTATGAGTGTGATTTGAAATAATCTGAGAAAAATTTATGTGGGTGGTGCTTGAGATGATTATTTAAAGAGGAGGTATGGATTACATAGAAAGAAGTTCCAGGTTAAAGTTACTGCTGCATGGTTAAATGACAAATGAGCACAAAACAGACAATCTTAGAACAATTTTTAGCACCCAAATAATGATTTTTAAAAAGTAGAGTGACATATTCAAATATAACAAATTGGATGTCCATTATGTTTTGGAATTCAAGCAGGAAATTTTGAAAATGACATTAGAATAGACTCCAGAGAGCTTTCAGAGAAATCATTGGTTTGACACTTTGCATATATCAACAATGGCCTTTGAATTTTTCACCAGTGAATTGGGTTCTAGTCCAACCTATATACAAGGAAAAGATTTCTGATCATAATGCAAAGATTGAAATTCAACCTGGAAGTTTTGAAGCAGATTAAGGTCATGCATTTGTATATACTAAGAAAATCTCAGAAAAAGCCAAAGATCCTAACAGAATATCCAAAACAACCACTAATTCCTATTACATTGAAAGGAAACTCAGAAATGAATAAAACACACATAAAAACAACCACATTATGAGATTTTTTTCATTTTGAAACACAAAAATTATGAACAAGTTGATGATCTACATAAGAAATCTGGTCATAGCACAATCGACAACACTTTTTTCATTTTTTTTTTAGAAACACATATTTGTCACTCATATTATCAATAAATACACTCAACTTCACATTGTTACAGTAAGTTAGTCCAAGCTCTATTAACTGCGAACATACGGAACTTGGAAAGTGGCATAATCAACTAATTCACTAATTTGGGATAACTATAGTTATCCCGCAAAAAAAAAAAAAAAAAAAAAAAAATAGTAGAAGAAACTTGGCAAACAACAACTGAAGAATTGCTAGTTGTTGTGAACTAACACTATCTGGGAAGCAGTACGCCATTAGTGATGTTGCAGCATGTAGAAATGAAGGTATCTTGTTTTGATCAAAACTACCATGATATCTAAAAGGCAAAGAGACAGACCTGTAAACTAAAAACTCTGTAAACAGCAGCAAATCACAGAAAGTCTACAGATGCAAACAGTCATGCAAGGATTTACTGCAGGAGCCTCCATCTCTCTTTCTGGGATTAATGCCCGTAAAGATAGCAACACCATCATCAGTGTCATCTTCAAACAAAGGACCACAGTATAGAGAGAACAATATTAATTATTGTCAAAATCACTTGTGCACTCAGCGATTTCAATAGGAACAATCAGTTTAAGTGGCAGTGGCAACTTCTCAACATAAAACACACTTGCTGCAATCCAAACTGGATTTAAAGAGAGGTGAGCAACTGCTTTAGTTGTTTAATCTGGTTATATTTGAGCTAAAGTAGTTCACATTTTTAGAATGAACGAATCAAAGGCATAATTGTTTTTGTCATCTGCACAGCAATTTTACTCCTGAATGCATTGTTTTAGGCAGGAATTAATAAAAATTGCATGTGCTTCAGGTGCTGGGTAGATCACCCTTTTCCACATAGCCCAGCCTGAAGCTGTGAATGCTCCTTTTCTTATTATCAGTTAATAATTCTCTCTCATTGAGGCAAATTAGGAACTTGACTGTGTTAGAGAGTCCAGAACACTGCTAGAGGCAAAAGGGGGCTAAATGGCAGAAATTCCTCTCTGAGCAAGATGCATGAAGCACGACATTGTGTCCACCACAAAAGCCGCTCTGTATTTTTGATCCTTTCTAATTTAATTAGCCCAAGAGGTAGCGCATTAATTTGCCAAGAATTCTTCTGATGCGAAAGCTGCCCTTATTGCAGTGAAGGGAAAAAATAACCTGCGTGCTACAGTGGCATGCCAGTAATGAAAGGGGGTTATTTTTGTGTTACAAATGGCATTGCAGGGTTACAAGAGACCTTTAAACCTTTTTATCTCTGGTTAGGTCATATGTAACACAGTGCAACACAAAGCACTAATTAACCAATTCTGGTCCAGAAATCTTTTAGAACACTTAAGAGAGTTACCCAGTTAGAACCCAGGTCAATTGCACTGCTTTGCTTTGCATTTAAAAACTGAAATCATCTTCTGGTGTGTATATTAAAAAATAAAACAAAAAAGAAAATCACCAATCGACAGTTCTGTTATTCTATGGACTCAGCATATGAGACATTTATTCGGGTCTTTGTTTTCTTTCTGTTTAACGATATTCTTTATGTGGGCAAGCTGGAGCCTTGAAGTCCCTTAGAAGGTCTCTTGGCTCTTTATGCTGTATTTGTTTGGTAAATTGTCTCCATGTTAATCTTCTTCATCAAATACTTGGAGTCAGTTTTGAAAACCTTTGATCAGATCTACCACCACCACACTTCTTCATCGCCATGTGCTTCTGATATGTGCTCATGCACTCAAATGGGTCATTTACTCATTAGAGAACAAGAAACATGCATGCTACCATAAGTCCTCCTCAATACTTTGAACTGTTAATTAAGCCTATGTAATCATGTCTTCTGTTTGCAGAACTGTTTCTATTCTAGAAATTACAGGATCCCGTTTAGGGACTTTCAACACCCTTGTCGTTTTCCCTCATCACTTTCCAACCCTGCTGCCTGAACGTGGCTTGTTAAGACACTCAGGAAAACCTGACGATTATTACATTTTACATATAATTCTCCTGTCCCTTTAATGAAAACCAGTGGAAGACAATGGCTTTAAAGTAAAGAACTGATATTTTCCTCCCTCCCTGCTTCTGCCTAGAAATCATTGAATTAAAGAGTGGTGGCACTTAGAGTATTTTTGGCTATGCATTATGAATAACCAGAGGCATCACAAGTAGCCTGTTCATGGTATAGTGTAAAATTTAGTAGCCAAACTGAGAAGAGGAAATTAGCATTGTCAAGAGGTAGGACTGGATGGACCCAGGCAGGAGGGCGTGGCCAGGGTGAGAGGGCAGAAAAAAGAGGAAAGAAGAGCATCTGGGAAAAGAGAGGGATCTTTTAAAAAAGCAAATCTGTGGGCAAGAGAGAGGTTTTTCAATAGCGAGAAAAAAAGTAACAGTGATTGGGCGTTCATTGCAAGGGAAGGTTGGTGTTGGAGAGAAAATTAAATAAGAAGAACCTCTTAGTCTAGTAATATTTTCTCATGGACAATAATATGAAATAATCTCATTTCTTAAAACAGAGATTGTCCTATCAAAAATGCTTTATTTTTAAAGGCAACATCCTTCCAGATATTTTTGTCTTAACCTATAAATACCTTTCAGATTTATACTGTATTTAAAAAAAAAAAAAACTTTAATTTTTGCTTGAACTAAAAGTTTTCTGCATATAGATATATATTTACAGATTACGTTTAAAAATCAGCAGCTACTTAGTCAAATGACAGCCTTCTTATTTGATTTTAAAAGTTCATATGTAATATAATTAATGTCACCACATAGGAACAAGATAACTCAGCTGAGAATGTGCTTTTATGGATAGATGTTAAATTGTTCTCAATTTTTCCAGGTTGTCCAAAAGATTTGAAAGGGTAAAAAGACTTTTTAATACACAGTAAATACTTCTGAAACAGTGAATTAAAATGAAAAACAGATGACACATTTATTCAGCTTTTGGCTTCTGTAACATCAAACAGCACATTTTCTTCAAATGGTTTCATCAGTGGACTGGGAACCTCTTAAATTGATTGACTCAAACATGTCACTTATTTGATGACTAGAGGTTTATAAAACAGTCCCTACCTTTTTTCATCTGCTGACATGTTACATATCTCTCACAATAGATTAAAAGGTATCATCTAGTCTCATGCTTTCTCTGCAGACAATATTAACTTTTCAACTAAAATGAAGATACAAAGTATCTATGTATTAAAGAGATGCCCTGAAATTTGGAGTTATTTTTATTAGGCTTCTTATTTTAAGATTGATAAAGCTGATCTAAATACTATGTACAAAAAGAAAAAACTGAACAATTTACTTTTACAAGGGTGATATGCAGGTATGCAAACTTAGTCAAAGCAATAGATAAGCATTTGCAATGTGACGGGAAATAAATGCCAAAATCATTATTTTAAGCCAATGTTTAATAAATGGTAAGAAACTACTTTCAATGATGTGATAAAATAGATATTTTTTCCCCTGAGTTCCAGATACCTTCATAATCTTAGAGACCGCAGCAGAGCCGAAACAATTTACCTACATCTGCTTTCAAGATAAACCTAGTGCCCTCAGATCTCAATTCATGCTTTGTAAAATACTACGAAGCCCACACCAGGGTACTCAGGTCTGAGAATGCACATATTTCTGAGAGTGCATATGTCCCTGGAAATCTGTTGATATTTAAATCACAGCACTCTATAGCACTCTCAGTTGGGTAAAGTTGAACAGGAACAAACAAAGTATAATCCTCCCCGGAGAAAAACAAAGAGTGAAAGACTAAATGCAAAAAACAGATGTCTCTCCAAACATACCAGAAATGAAGTAGGGTATTTAGTCAACTGTACCTTGACCATTTAGAATGGGCCTGAAATGAATGCCCTGAGGGGATGTACCAGGTGGGTCATAGTCATAGTCCTCACTGAAGCTTGGAGAATGGACTCTTTACAAAGACATGGGTAGGGAAACTATCCAGGAATGGAACGTCCCAAGACAAAGGACAGCAGAAAGCTGGTACACGTGAGGCCTGAAAGGTCAAAGGAAGGAATGGTTACCATATCCCTGAGAGAGTGTCTGCAGAGGATGACTTACTCAACAGGGACGTGGCTTTGCTAGAGCGCCCCAGTCAGCCCACAGCCACTCACCAGACAGGGAACCAAGGAATCAACATCCCAATCCCACTCTCTTTCCAGAACCCTCTGCTCTATCATTGTCAGTCTTGACAGAGAAAGCAGGGGGCAGCACCTGGAATCAGTCTCCCTGGCAAAGAGTGGACTGGAAGTGCAGTCATAAGATAACCAGTAGAGAGCTTTTAATACTTAACAGTAGAGAAGACACATTGCTTAACATTTTATAAAACGTTAATAACCTTATCAGAAAACAAACACAAAAAGGTGTCTTTTCAGATGGAACATTTGACAATACTCTGCGATTTTTACAAATGCATATGTATACATCCATATACTGAATTATTTTCAAAAGAAAAATATGAGTCAAATTATAAAACTAAAACTATTAAATACATAAAATTAAAAGAAAATATAAGAATACATAAAATTATAGATAACTTTAAACACTGTGCAACCAGCCTCACTTTCTCCACTATTGAGAAATAGAATCTATCCAGTTAAGGTATTACAACATATGAGGGAAAGTAAGAGAATGAGGAGGAAAAAGTGGGGAGAGTGGGAGAGGAGAGACAGATAACCAAGGGGAAAAAAAGGATTGAGGCATGGTTCTTTTTACTTTCCTATTCTACTCTGCAATGCAGCCCTGGAAAATGTACCCTTAGAAGCTGGAATCCATGGATTCCCTGAATCTAACTGCTCTCTGGACCATTTCAGAGACAAAGCCTTTTTCTTCAGACAAACTGCGTTTCTCACCCTACCTTCTAAATAATCTTAGGAAGAAGATGCCTAGAAATATAGAAGTACCATTTTCTAGTTGGTGGGGAATGAGAGACACTGAAAACCTATTTTCACAACAGTGAAGGCTATCTGAGATCTGGATTTCTAGTCTCCATTCATGATTCAGCCTTCCTTGCCTCCTATGTCAATGGGTGAGGCTCTTTTGGAGACACAAGGGATCCTAGGTCATGGGTCATACAGAGATAGCCTTTATGTATGCAACCTCAAGGGTCAGTTTCTGCTGAACTGCTTCCTTTATCACTTTCCTGACCCTGCCAAGCATTCCCCTACCTGTGCAGAGGATAGTTAATAGCACAACTGAAAACATCTAAACTACTTCCTCTATGTCCTGTCATGTGGAAAATCAACTTAATTACATCTTTCTACCTTTCTTCATCCTTTCCTTCATCCTTTACTCTTTTTAACATGCATTTGTTTTACTGACGTTTACTGAGCACCAATATGCTGCCATTGTGTGAAGATGAGTATACAAAACAAGACATCAAGATCCCTAATCTTGAGCAGCACACAGTGCAGTGAAAGACACATTATCGCACTGTCTTTCCCACATTCCTGGAACACAACAGAACATATATGGTACGCATGTGTACCATAGGCATAAATACATATGCATGCTTTTAGATATACATAGTCTAATCCTGAAACACCTCCAATCCCTTGGGGAAAGATTCTCCGCCATTTACCACGCTCTCTTCTGGCATCCTTCCTATGTCTCCTGATCTTTTATTTCAACAGGTTTTTAAGAATTGAACATATGCAAGGATGCTGAAGCCCATTCAGAATGTTAAAGACATAAGCTTGTTCCTGGATGAGGGTTAACAGTGGTAGGAGTTGGTAATCAGCTCTAGAAGAGATAGAAGTAAATAAAAGGATGACATATGGAGACGAAATTATAAAGATGTGGTAAAAACTAAGGAGCAAGATTCCCTTCAAAGTTATCTTCTTTCTAATAGTTCTTTCACTAAAACTCAATTCTCTAGAAACAAACACACCTAAAATTTAATCTTTAGAACAAAATTTCATAAGGACAAATCATACATAAGAAAGCTGTTTTATTGTAAAGCTGCTTTTTTTCCAAAGCACCTGCTTTAAGATAGAACACATATATTTGCAGAGTCATTAGAATCACCTGGGGAGCTTTAAAAAACTATCAGGTACAGGCCCAAACCAGAGCAATTAAACTGAAATCTCTGGGGTGAGCCCAAGCATCAGTATGGTTTCAAACTCCCCATTTGATATCAACATGCAGCATGGTCATAAGTAATAAATATATATTTAGACATATGATTATGAGTAATGTGGCAATCATCCCTTAGTAAAAATAAATTATCAGCAATGTTTTGTTTTTGATAAGTCATCATCAATAATTTATTATAATAATCTATAGCTATAGCTTTAAAGTCTTTTAAAAATAAAGGTAGATATTTAGGGTTTGATAATATCTAGTTTTGAATAAAATATAGAAGATTTTTTAATGCTTAATAATAAAATGTGCCACCTAGAAATATAGCAAGGTCTTTATAGACAGACAGAGCTTGGATCAGAATAATGAGGCAAAAGTTTCATTCAAGCTGCTCCCTCCCACCCACATCCTCTTTTTTCTCTTCTAGCCCATGCTTGGGGTCTATTGCAGAGAACTTAGATAGTCTAGCAATTTTAAATACAAGCAATGTTGACTTAGAAGAACTCTAAAGTCTCCTTCATCTAAATTGTTAATAATTTCATAACTATGTTTCCTTTTCAGTCATTTTAGTAAGTAGCACAAGTCACTGTTTTTGAGTTCATTCACACAATTTAGGCAGCAGTGGCTAAGCTATGCTTGCGCTGTGTGCAGGACAGCTACTGAAAGAAGGAAGGGCTTAGTCTTTAGAGGTATGCTTACAAGGTATGGAAACCCAGATTAGCTCTGGCATATAAACTACAAAAATGTTCTTGTTAACTGGGCAACATGTTTTCTAAAGGTGCAGAATCCACTTTGTTTCTATCACTTGTCAGAGTTAAGCATAAACAATGTACAAACAAACAAACTGTGCCAGTATAAAATGTAATACTTGTTTATGAGACACTTCCAGAATCTGACAGTGGCCCTCTGTTAACAATATTTAGGCCATAACTATATTGGCCAAATTTTACAAAAAAAAAAAAAAAAAAAAAAAAAAAAAAAAAAAAAAAACAATCTGAAGCTTTGGGTAATGTTAAATAGCTTTATAACTTCCCTTGTATCTGCTTTCTAATCTCAGATTAAATCAGGCCAGAGTTATCCATTTTAATGATCATAATGTCACATTAAGCAAAAAGATGAATAAGAACCTGTGTATACTGTAGGCTAACATTCTTTTAATACCGGACTCTCCATGCTTTGGAATTTTACGAACCAGCAAAACATCTACAAAAATGTTAAAAAGTAAAATGAAAGTTACCATTTAAAAAAAAAAAAATTGCCAAGAAGGGACATTAAATGGAGAGAATAAAACCAGAACCACTATTACCATTACATCATTATATCATATAACACTAAAAGAGTAGGAAGTACAGAATCTGTCAATAAAGGATAATTCAGTAAAAATAGTACACTTAATGAATTTTTTTATCATTTTCTTGAATATCTCACTTCACTTCAATCCAGTGAAAATGTCATCACAGATCAGCCTATGTCCACTGACTGGTACTCTGGAGCCACTGTTCTGAGGGTATTCATCTACACCCTTGCCTAGTTTCCTGGAAAATTCTGCCTGCAATCTCATTCATACCTGGGCAGAGGTTCCCTTCTGGTCCTTTTAAAGGGTAACTAGCATATTCATGACAAATCTGGGAGGAGTATTTCTCCATTCAGTTTAGAACTCATAGTTCTACCGGAGCTTGCAATAACATTGGCAAACAGTAAAATAGTCACTTTTCTCAAATATTACAATGTATACGAAGTCACAGTTATGTTCGTTTGTTTCAAGTAAAAGCTCACGCAGCAACCCAAAGAACCTGATTCCTGCAAATCAGAAAAAGAACTTATGGCCTGCCAATCTTGTAAGCTTACAGTTTTCCATATTGTATGTGATTTTATAGATTTAGCTAAAGTATGGCAAGATTCTCTTATCTTACAAAACCATTTATTATTTGATATTCAGGACAATAGGAATAAAAATTATCTTTTCATTTTCTAAAGTCACTACATTGTAAGACTGATCTACCATGACTGAGATAAATTTAGTACTACATAAAGAAATTTTCTTCCCAAACTGGGCAGGATATCTGTAAAATTACCCAATGATCCTGGTTTCTGTTGATACAATGACATTCAGATTGTTTATTCCAAGCAAGTAATTTTTTAAATTATTATAATTTAAGTTCTATGGTACATGTGCACAAAGTGCAGGTTTGTTACATATGTATACATGTGCCATATTGGTGTGCTGCACCTGTTAACTCGTCATTTGCATTAAGTATATATCCTAATGCTATCCCCCTCTCCCCCAACCCCATGACAGGTCCCGGTGTGTGATGTTCCCCACCCTGTGTCCAAGTGTTTTCACTGTTCAATTCCCACCTATGAGTGAGAATATGCATTGTTTGGTTTTCTGTCCTTGCGACAGTTTGCTCAGAATGATGGTTTCCTCCTTCATCCATGTCCCTACAAAGGACATGAACTCATCTTTTTAATGGTGATTCCTTGAGAAATTGCCACACTGTCTTCCACAATGGTTGAACTAGTTTACATTCCCACCAACAGTGTAAAAGTGTTCCTATTTCTCCACATCCTCTCCAGCACCTGTTGTTTCCTGACTTTTTGATGATCATCATTCTAACTGGTGTGAGATGGTATCTCATTGTGGTTTTGATTTGCATTTCTCTGATGGCCAGTGATGATGAGCATTTTTTCATGTGTCTGTTGGCTGCATAAATATCTTCTTTTGAGAAGTGTCTGTTCATATCCTTCACCCACTTTTTGACGGGGTTGTATGATTTTTTTCTTGTAAATTTGTTTAAGTTCTTTGTAGATTCTGGATATTATCCCTTTGTCAGATGGGTAGATTGTAAAAATTTTCTCCCATTCTGTAGGCTGCCTGTTCACTCTGATAGTAGTTTCTTTTGCTGTGCAGAAGCTCTTTAGTTTAATTAGATCCCAATTGTCAATTTCGGTTTCCATTGCCATTGGTTTTGGTGTTTTAGTCATGAAGTCTCTGCCCATGCCTATGTCCTGAATGGTATTGCCTAGATTTTCTTCTAGGGTTTTTATAATTTTAGGTCTAACATTTAAGTCTTTAATCCATCCTGAATTAATTTTTGTATAAGGCCATTTGACCCGGCCATCCCATGACTGGGTATATACCCAAAGGATTATAAATCATGCTGCTATAAAGACACATGCACACATATGTTTACTGCGGCACTATTCACAATAGCAAAGACTTAGAATCAACCCAAATGTCCATCAGTGACAGACTGGGTTAAGAAAATGTGGCACATATACACCATGGAATACTATGCAGCCATAAAAAAGGATGAGTTCATGTCCTTTGCAGGGACATGGATGCAGCTGGAAACCATCATTCTTAGCAAACTATCGCAAGAACAGAAAACCAAACACCACATGTTCTCACTCATAGGTAGGAACTGAACAATGAGAACACTTGGACACAGGAAGGGGAACATCACGCACCAGGGCCTGTCATGGGGTGGGGTGACGGGGGAGGGATAGCATTAGGAGATATACCTAATGTAAATGACGAGTTAATGGATGCAGCACACCAACATGGCACATGTACACATATGTAACAAACCTGCACATTGTGCACATGTACCCTAGAACTTAAAGTATATATAAAAAATAAAAATAAAATAAAAAGATAACAGTTGTCATAAAAAAAATTTGTATAAGGTGTAAGGAAGGGATTCAGTTTCAGCCAAAGCAAATACTTTATTTCAAAAGTCTGAAAACCAGTCATCTGATTTCATTTTTAAAATTGAGAACATCCTACAAAAGATTTGAACTACAGATTTTAAGTTAACTATAAATTAACTTAATAATAAATCAACTTTTTATTTTACTTTTTCATTTATTTCCATTTTTTAATTCATTTCCATTTTTTATTAACAGTACTCTCATCTTTGGTAAAGAGAAAACATAGCTTTATTGGTCTGTTACTAAATATTTCTTTCTTAATTGATCTGTTTCTGCTCTTTTTCAATCATAATCACAAACCCATAGATGAATTTCATGTGATGATGGTACAAACACACAAGAGAATGTCCCCGAATTTTCAACGCCCCATATTCATGGTGATCTTGCACTTTAACACCTTTGAAACCATTTACAAATAACTGAAGGACCTCAGAATGGTTCATACTGAAAGAAGATCTTGCAGGTTGTTTTTCTCTCCAATGTTAAAGACACAACTCAAACTGATGAGAAGACAAGAACATAAAATGGAAGTTCTTATGAGGACTCTAAACAGGCAAAAGAACTATGCAATCAAAAATAAATAATATTTGAATTTAAGGTGATTAGCTGCAACACAAAATTATGAATAAATACATACTTAAAATTAAAATTGAATCAGTCAATTTAAAATTTTTTATTTGAAATCCAAATCAAAGACTTTGTAGTAAGATAATTCACCTGGAAAAAGAGTAGCCCAGGTTTAAAATTTTTTAGTAAACAAAGACCTTGTCTTAGTTCATTTGTGCTCCTGTAAAAAGTATCTGAGACTGGGTAATTTATGAAAACCAGAAATTTATTTTTCACAGTTCTGAAGGCTGGGAAATCCGAGATCAAGGGACCAGCAGGTTTGGAGTCTGGTAAGCGCTTGCTCTCTGCTTCTACGATGGTACCTTGTTACTGAGTCCTCAGGAAGGGACAAACACTGCACTATAACTTGTGGAAATTTGGAAGGGCAAAAAGGGCTAATTCCCTCTAACCCTTTTATAAGGCACCAATTCCATCCATGAAGGCAGAGCCCTCAGGGTCTAATTATATCCCAAAGACCCCACCTCTTAATACTACTGCATAGGGGATTTAAGTTTTAGTGTGAATTTTGGCACAAACAGTCAAATAATTGCAGACCCTCTCTACTGTCCATACTAAACAGGAATCAAGCCAATGAGCATCAATGTGCCTCAGTCAAAGAGAGGCACCTTCAGAAGGGTATTTATGTTTAGAGTTCTCTCTACTCTTTTTCTTCTACCCCAGTTGTTACTCCCAACATTCTTTACTTCTGTGATCGGCTGAAATGCAATTTTAGCGAGCTAGCCTACAAAGAATAATTGAATGTTGATTCATGCAGTATTTTTAAGCAAATTATTTTCAATATTTGAAATGTAGATTTAGTTTTGAGAAATTTAATTAATCACAGTGTATCAGAGAAGACATATATAGTCACCTAAAAGAAGAAATGTTCTTCCAAGTTCTGCAAGATTTGATTGTACCTGAAATAACTGTATTAACAGAAATAAATTTAAAAAATAAAACGTGTGCATTCAAAAATGAGCCATCGAAAGATTTAAAGAAAAATATTGCAAAGGTACATATTGGTAGAGCTAACCAACTCTGCATATGAGCTGGTACAGCTAACCAGCTCTGCATAAGTATTTTTGGCAAATACTTAGCAAAAAACTTTGAAACCATCTTTTGCATTTCTTTTGAAGTGTAACCTTTTTATTTTGATATATTTTTAATTTTGCCATAAATTTTTGGGGTATTGGGGTACAGGTGGTACTTGGATACATGAGTAGGTTCTTCAGTGGTGATTTGTGAGATTTTGGTGCACCCATCACCCAGGCAGTATACACGGCACCATACTTATAGTCTTTTATCCCTTACCCCCCTTCCACTCTTCCCCTCAAGTCCCCAAAGCCCATTGTATCATTCTCATGCCTTTGCATCCTCATAGCTTAGCTCCCACATATCAGTGAGAACATAAGATGTTCGGTTTTCCATTCCTGAGTTACATCATTTAGAATAATAGTCTCCAATCTCTTCCAGGTCACTGAAATCCGGTTAATTCATTTCTTTTTATGGCTGCATAGTATTCCATCATATATATATACGACAGTTTCTTTATCCACTCATTGATTGATAGCCATTAGGGTTGGTTCTATGACTTTAGATTGTGAATTGTGCTGCTATAGACATGTGTGTGCAAGTATGTTTTGAATAATGACTTCTTTTCCTTTGGGTAGATGCCTGGCAGTGGGATTGCTGGATCAAATGGTAGTTCTACTTTTGGTTCTTTAAGGACAATCTCCACACTGTTTTCCATAGTGCTATACTAGTTTACATTCCCACTAGCAGTGTAGAAGTGTTCCCTGTCCACCACATCCACACCAACATCTACCGTTTTTGATTTTTTGATTATGGCCATTCTAGCAGGAGTAAGGTGGTATTGCATTATGGTTTTTACTTGCATTTCCCTGATGATTAGAATGTTGAGCATTTTTTTCGTATGTTTTTTGGCCATTTGTATATCTTCTTTTGAGAACTGTCTATTCATATCCTTAGCCCACTTTTTGATGGGACTGTTTTTTCTAATTGATTTGAGTTCCTTGTAGATTCTGGATGTTAGTCATTTGTCAGATGTATAGATTGTGAAGATTTTCTCCCACTCTGTGGGTTGTCTGTTTACTCTGCTGACTGCTCCTTTTGCCATGCAAAAGCTCTTTAGTTTAATTAGGTCCCAGCTATTTATCTTTGTTTTTATTGCATTTGCTTTTGGGTTCTTGGTCATGAAATCCTTGCCTAAGGCAATGTCAAGAAAAGCTTTTCTGCTGTGATCTTCTAGAACTTTTATAGTTTCAGGTCTTAGGTTTAAGTCCTTAATCCATCTTGAGTTGACTTCTGTATAACGTGAGAGATGAGGATCCAGTTTCATTCTCCTACATGTGGCTAGCCAATTATCCCAGTACCATTTTTTGAAAAGGGTGTTCTTTCCCCACTTTGTTTTTGTTTACTTCATCGAAGATCAGTTGACTGTAAGTATTTAGATTTATTTCTGGGTTCTCTATTCTGTTCCATTGGTGTATGTGCCTATTTTTATATCAGTACCACACTGTTTTGGTGACTATGGCCTTATAGCATAGTTTGAAATCAGGTAAAGTGATGCCTTCAGGTTTGTTCTTTTTGCTTGGTCTTGCTTTGGCTATGCTAGTCTTTTTTGGTTCCACATGAATTTTAGATTTCTTTTTTTCTTATTCTATGAAGAATGATGGATTCTGATGGATTCTGATGGGGATAGTATTGAATGTAGATTGCTTTTGGCAGTATGTTTATTTTCACAATATTGATTCTACCCATCCATGAGCATCAGATATGTTTCCACTTGTTTGTGTCATCTATGATTTCTTTCAGCAGTGCTTTGCAGTTTTCCTTGTGGATTACTTTGTTAGATATATTTCTAAGTATTTTATTTTTTTGCGGCTATTGTAAAAAGGATTGAGTTCTTGATTTGATTTTCTGCTTGGTTGCTCTTGACGTATAGAAGAGCTACTGATTTGTGTACATTAATCTTGTATTCGGAAACTTTGCTGAATTATTTTATGAGCTCTAGGAGCTTTCTAGAGGAGTCCTTAGGGTTTACAAGGTAAATGATCATATTGTCAGCAAGCAGTGACAGTTTGATTTCCTACTGTTTTGGATGCCCTTTATTTCTTTCTCTTGTGTGATTGCTCTGGCTAGGACTTCTAGTATTATGTTGAAGTAGAGTGACGAGAGTGGGCATCCTTGTCTTGTTCCAGTTCTCAGAGGGAATGCTTTCAACTTTTCCCCATTCAGTTTAATGCTGGCTATGGGTTTGTCAAAAATGGCTTTTATTACATTAAGGTATGTCCCTTGTATGCCTATTTTGCTGAGAGTTGTAATCATAAAGGAATGCTGGACTTTGTTGAATGCTTTTTCTGCATCTATTGAGATAATGTGATTTTTGTTTTTAATTCTGTTCATGTGGTGATCACATTTCTATTGTGAAGGTGGATACAACAACCTCAATCCATTTACTATTTGATTCATCAGAATCCTCTTCTTATTCTAGGATCACCAAGCATACTTCTGTTAATAAATTAGGTGCCCGTGTGTGATCTGGCCATAGTGAGTGAATGTGTGTATCAGATTATGAGTTGCATTTTTTACTCTAAATTAATAAAATGGCATTATGACTGTCCACATCAGTCACACTGAAAAATTGATTTACTCTTGGTATACAATTGAAATCAAACTTCTGAGAGTGGGAAGATGAAGACCCAGCAAGATTATGTTCAATTCACCAAGGACTTACTTATTGTTGAGACAACTTGGGGAAAAAGACACTATTAATCACAAGCATTATTTTTCTCATTTTGAAACTTTTAGTGATATAAGGTTTTAACACAACTTTACAAAGATAGAAAAATTTTACTAAAATGTAAAGCTCAACTCTCTCCTTCTGCCAAGGCACTTGGAAAGATATCTTTTGTTTTGCTTTTCTTGGATCAGCATTACATTTTAATGCCTATCACATGGTGCCTAGAACAGAGTTGATCTTTAATAAAGGTCGGAGGAAGAGCAGGAGGAAAAAAAATTCCAGACAGGAGAGATGTAAGATGGTTCTAATGCAGACAAAAACTCAGCCCAGTCAAGGAACTTATTATAGGCCATGAGGGAATTAAAAGACAAGCAGGAAGGATGAGGTGTAGTCACTGATGAGAGTGGTCAAGATGTAGTAGGAGGATCTGGTTAGGTGTCACAGCATAAAAGGCCATATGGGCCATGGCAAGGGGCTTAGATTTTACTGTCCGTGTGATAGGAAACCACTGAAAGAATTTAAGCAGGAGACGAACATGATTTAATCACTGTGGCTGCTATGTGAGGAATGGATTTATGAGGAGACAATAAACAGGAAGACCAATAGGAATTTTATCCCAGTGGCAATAAACTCCACAGGAGAGAAAAAAAAAAGAAAAAGAAAAAGATAACTGATTAGCATAGAGTAATAGTGGTAATGATGGAGAGATATGGACGGGTTCCAAAGCTCTTTTGAAGACAGAATTAACAGGAGTTGGTTATTCAATTAGGTGTAAGGATGAGGAAGTCAGCAATGGCAGGAATGACCACCCCCCCCCGCCCCAAGTATCAGACTTGAACCATGCAAGGGTTGAAGGGACATCCTGAAGGTCTTCACTTAGGTAGACCCAAACACATTATAGTTGATTGGGCAGACCAGTAAAAAACTGGTTTCTCTTAATAGAAATATTCCTAGTTTGAGTTTCTTTCACCTTCAGAAATAGGCCATAAATAGGCCATAAACTTGAAGAGCAGATTGGGGTAGTACTGGCATTGTCTAGTTCTTTAAGGACGCTTTCCCATTCTTATTATGCTTAAATAATATTAATTTGGGGTCTTTATAGTTAAATAAGCAGTTGCTCTTTCTCCCCGCTGAGTTTAGAACCAATTTAAAAATAAGCTCCAGCACCACGACCACCACCTCCCAAAAAAGACAGCTAGCCAGAAATAGGTAAGGTTGATTTGAGAACAAGGCCTCAGATTTGTGGTCAAAGGCTACCTAACATACCCTACCCAGTACCTTGCTTGCCTCCCCCATTCTAGCCTTAGCAAAGTCCAGTGGAGGAAAATTATAGGTTTTAAAATGAGACCAGTCTACCCAGGATTCTTGTACTAGCCCAAGGGGAACAAGGAAGCAGAGAGAGAATCCCCACTGCTGATCATCTTATAATTTTGTTCCATTCAGTTGGGAAAAAAGTACCAATGAAGTTAAGATCCTTGTGACATCACAGAAGGGAGCTTGCTCCTGATCCAGGGAGGGCTGTGAATATGCTGCACTATGCTTACTGGGAACAGCAATGAATAAGAACTAAGATTCAAAATAACTCGAACCCTAACCCTAACTCAAGCTGGATTAAAGACTTAAATGTAAAACCTAAAACAACAAAAACCCTGGAAGATAACTTATGAAATATCATCTGGACATAGGGCCTGGCAAAGATTTCATGATGAAGATCCCAAAAGCAATTGCAATAGCAGTAAAAATTGACAAATGGGACCTAATTCAAATACAGAATTTCTGCACAGCAAAAAAAAAACTATCAACAAAGTAAACCGACAACCTACAGAATGGGAGAAAACATTTGCAAACTATGCATCTGACAAAGGTCTACAATCAAGAGTCTATAAGGAATTTACGCAAATACACAATCAAAAAAGAAACAGTCCCATTAAAAAGTGGGCAAATGACATGTACAGACACTTTTCAAAAGAAGACATACATGTGGCCAACAAGCATATGGAAAAATGCTCACTATCACTAATCATTAGAGAAATGCAAACCAAAACCACAATGAGACGCCTTCTCACGCCAGTCAAAATGGCCATTACTAAAAAGTCAAAAAATAACAGATGCTGGAGAGGTTGTGGAGAAAAGATAATGCTTATACACTGCTGGTGGGAATGTAAATTGGTTCAGCCATTGTGGAAAACAGTTTGGCGATTTCTCAAAGAACTCACAGCAAAACTTCCATTCAACCCAGCAGTCCCATTACTGGGTATATACCCAAAGGAATACAAATCATTCTATCATAAAGACACAGGACACATAGCTTCATCACAGCACTATTCACAACAGCAAAGACATGGAATCAACCTAAATGCCCATCAACAGTAGACTGGATAAAGAAAATGTGGTAAATATATATCACAGAATACTATGCAGCCATAAACACGAATGAGAGCTGTACTTTGCAACAATGTGGATAGAGTTAGAGGCCATTATCCTAAGTGAACTGACACAGGAACAGAAAACGAAATATCACATGTTCTTACTCATAAGTGGGAGCAAACATTGAGTACTTATGGACACAATGAAGGGAACAACAGACACCAGAGCTGACTTGAGGGTGTGGGGAAGAAGGAGGGTGAGTAACAAAAAACTACCTATCAGGTACTATGTTTACTACCTGGATGGTAAAATAATCTGCACATCAAATCCCCATGACAGGTAATTTACCTATATAACAAACCTGTACCTGCACATGTACCCCTGAACTAAAAATAAAAGTTAAAAATTAAGTTAAACTTTAAAATGACCAGAAATCTCTTTTGGTCCCACCACTCATGTGCTGTGTGATTCCAGGGAGTGGCTGAATCCCTGCTAGGGATCATGAGTGATCATTAAAAGGAAATGTGATGGAAACTGTAAAAGGTGTGAGTTGTATTCTTCCTAAAGAGTTTACTGGTGCTGCTTCCCACTTTGTGTACCTTGGGAAGTCCGAGGCACTTGAGCATCTTCGTGTCCTTCCCTAGGTCATTCAAACTTCCAGGTACTATTTCTTCAGTTAGATATCTTCAGTCTTCTTCTCAGAACTGACATCCTTTCTCCAGATGCTGAGTTGGAAGGTCAATATGTGAAATCCACTCACACCGAGATACCTATTGGGAAGCCTGGAGTTCCAAGGACCCTCTGAGAGTATCTTAAGACTCCAAGCAACACAGTCTCTTCCTTTCCAACACTGTAAGATGCTGTGGCTGCTACATAATCACTTATCGGGAACAAAGTGCCTGTGTGCCTAAAGACCTAGATTGTGGTTTTTCCCTTTGACAGGGTATTAGAAGGAACACATCCATTGTTCATCCATGTCAGGTGAAAAAGTCAAAACACAAACAGGTTGGGGAGGGGGCCACCAAAAGACAAAAAGATGAGAACTATTAAGGATATATTTGATTGATAATAAAAGCTCTAACAGAGCTAAATTTCTTGCATTTCTTAGCTATACAGACGATTTCTGTACAACTTTGTGCTATTTTTTCATATTTACTTGCTTTGTTGACTTCTGTGATTAGTGAAATCCATTTTAATCTAAAGTTTTTTGCTATTTCACAGGAATAGTTAGTAAAAAAAACCCACATAATCACAAAGAGACATGTAAACAGCATGCAGAGTATGGAGCTTTCTGAGGACTGAGGCTTCTGGCTTCTAGAGTTCTCATTTTCTTCAAATGTTGGTTTAGTCCTGCATTGAATTAGGCTATAATATTCCATTATATGACAAAGCATCATTTAACAGGAAGTTATACTCTTTTATGTTATACTTGCATTTCATTTCCACGCTACTTTTTGGAAAATAAGTGATAAGTAGAAGCAGAACAGGTATTTGTAATTACTCGTGAGTCATTTGCTCTCACGTAATTTAATAGCCATAGATCTTTAATATTTATAGCACATGTTGAAAGGATTTAACATATGTAGTGATCTTCACCAAGTAACTCTATACTCTTCTTGAATATAAAGATGTAAATTTTGTCACCATTTATGCAACCTGCTAAAAATGTTGCTATTAATTCATGTGAATGAGTTTTTCCTCTAAGATTTTAATTAAAACACAAATGCTTTGCACACTTCAATCTGCAATATCCTCCACACGCATTTTTTAATACTGACTGATCAGCTGGATAACAGGAGGTTTCTTTGTAAGATGTTTTCTCATACCTGAAAATTTCCACAAAGCAGTAATTTTTGTGTGAAAGCTCATTCAAAAGTTAAAAAGCATCACACTACAAAGTTCTCAGTGGCAATTGTGTTTTCTTTGCATTCCTGTGTACAACAAAATGTGCTTTAATAAGAAAAGAGTAAAACTGGCCAAGCTGCCAGAAAGGGAGGGGAGAATTGAGGACTACGGGCCTCATCAGCCCAATAATGAAATTGCCCTGGCGGTGGGATCCTGGAGACCCCTGTGCTTGCATAGGACAAGTTCAGGGGACACGCAGGATGAGCCTGTGATGGTTGTCACATTCTTGATGACAGTATTCATTATTTTCTCTAAGGTGCACTCTGATCAGAATGCATATCCATCTGTAAGTGTCCTTTTGGTTTATGCTTTGGAACGAGTATTTTAAGAGGAAATCTCCACCTCACCAAAACCTGGTGAGATTAGTGATGATCCCAAAGCATTTAAAACAAATTGAAAGGGTTATTTAGAAAGACCTGGATGGCTCCTCTACATCCAAAGAACACCATATAGTGAGTCCTTATGGCTCTCCGACAACTGAAAATGTGGAGAAACCAACGACCATTGACATAATTGCCTACAATAGGTACACCTTTGAGACTGCAAGGAATAATTGGATAATATAATGTCAACAGAGGACTTCCTGTTGCCATATCACAAGCAGAAATCTTCATTAAAAATATAAATGTGTAAGAAATATTGGCCAGGAAGGTTCTTGGAAACTTTGTCAGGGTGGAGAAAAATGTGCTGTGGCCAGAGGGACTGAATGCCATAAACATCACATGGCCCCTATCGAGCAGGGTTCTGCTGGTTCTGCTTCCTATTAATGGCCTGAAGGGGGGCGTTTTCGTCAGGATTGGTGCCAATGTCCCATTTTCTTCTTGATTACAAGATGTTGAAAATCCACAGAATTGAGATGCAGTCAAGAAATGGAGCCTGTAATAACATGTGCTAAAACATTTTGTACTCCATTTTACATTGACTAGTGCGAAATTTCATTTGGTTGATAAAACAAAGCAAGTGACCACCTATCCAGAAGTGATTCGTGGAGAGGGAACTTTAGTGGTGATGGAGAGTACAAACCCTTTTCAAAATGATTGTCTGAAAAGCAGACAAGTACATGGATTGCTTAATTATACTGGCTGTGTCCTCAACAGTAGCACTGGTCCTCTTTCTAGTACTTCCTTACATCATGCACTGTCGACAGGAAGGAGTAGAAAAGAGAAACATGCAAACACCAGACATTCAATTAGTCCATCACAGTGCTATTCAGAAATTTGCCAAGGAGCTTCAAGACACATCCAAGAGTAGAGAGAGAGCATGGCCCCCATCAACACTTCCTGTGTCTCACTTGTAACTGGTGAAATCATACCTCCCCTGTACACAGACAACCATGATAGCACTAACATGCCACTGGTGCAAATGCAGAATCTGTGACATCCAATTCAGATTCCTCAACAGCAGATTACAAGTAAATGTCATCCCTGAAGAAAGAGAACTGATCAAAGCATGAATTTATAATCAGACAATATAGCAATTATATCATATTTCTTTTCACTTCCAATAATGCATGAGCTTTTCTGGTATATAGTGTGTATGTTCATGGTATTAACTGTAGCAGATATTATAATACAATATAACTTACATTTTACTAATGTATTTTTTACTTAAAGCATTATTGACAATTTGGAAAACACTGATGACTTCATATTTGTTACAATTAAAAGTGATCTTTAAAATAAATATTATCAGTTAAAAACAGAATGTAGAAATCTATGAGCTAACCAGGTAATTCTAGCTGAGACAACTAGAATTTGAGAGAAAACCGTGTCACAAGTGGGAAAGTCAACATTAATCAAGAATCAAAACATGTATTATCACAATCAAAGCTATGTATAACTTTGGATTTCTACAAGAGTTGTTATTCAACACAGAACGCTTTACCCATTAATTATAACGATAAAAAGTAACTCCTATTCAACCCTAAATCTAAATTATGCCAGAGCTTTCTAGAATAATACAACTTCTTCAGAATGTTATCGTGTATTTTAAAATTCTACATTCTAATAATTTTCAAAAATCTATTAAAGGTACTTCAAGTGGCTAAACTTTCCAGAACAGTAGCACAAATACAGTAATATAATATCGTCACTATATTCTTCAGAATCTTAAAAACAGCGATGACAAAGCACATCCTTTGTTCTTTTGAAACATTCTTCACAGGCAACTTTTCAGCTGTGTCATTTTTGCTATTATAAGCTATTATTATGCTATATATTCTTTCACCAATCAGTTTTCTAATACCAGTAAGAGTTCATCAATAATTGTGGGCCATTCCAAAGCAAACATAAATATTTTTCTAGATCCATTTTTCAAAAGAGAAGTGTGCATTTTCCTAAAGGGATGAAAGAGAAATGTCTGATTAATTGACACTCCGAAATCATTCCTGAGCAATCTGTTAGAATTTCTTTCCCTTTACAATGTTTTCTGTTCTATGCTATCAAGAACTATGAATCATAATTTCTGGCAGCTAAATCCAAAAAGGGTGAGAGGTTCTATTAGCATCCTAAAAATATGCATGTCCTAATGCTCTCTTAAATATGTCTGCTCAGAGAAGTTTCAGATTTTCTCAGCCAAGCAAAATGACATTAACTAAGACCCTGGCATGAAGATTTGCTTATTTTAGTTTGCTTAACATTGTAACCACAGCACAAAAATATTGCTACTCAATGGCAGATAAGTTATTCTCTCACATTTTCGCTTATTGTTTATTAACATCACATGATAAACTATCAAATCACTTATGATCATTAATTACTTTGATAATTCAATTATAAAGACAAACTAAAATGGTATTAGAATTAGTTCTTCTCAAGATGAGATAGCATTCTTTCAGTTTTAAAGGAGTCTGGTTAAAATTATTCAGCTCAAGCTAGGAATAATTGAAGACAATTGACAATTTAAATCAAGACAGCATAATCCGTCTACATCAGTTGCTGATAAACTTCTGAAAAAAAGTCAAAAGTGATACTAACTTTTTTTTTAATATTCAGCATTCCTCAAGGACATTTAACTTTATTTGCCTTTTTCCTCTGAAAGTTTACTACAGGATTCCAGGAAGAATTTCCTAAAAGGGAACAATATCCGGCAGTGTTTTTAGCTGACTTGCCATAAAGGATGAGTAGAGTGCAGAGAAGGTCAGAGCTAAGTCAAAGGAGGATGTCTTGTTATTTTGACTGTACACCTTTGAGGCAAAGGCCTAATACCTTTATAGAAAATAAAATGCAACAAACTTAATACTTTTCTCTGCTAGAGACAAGAGGACAAGGGTCATGTAATTGCATATATTGCATATCTTGTATTGTTTCGCTCATTTTCTCTTTTTAATAGAAAATAACAAATTAGTCAAGGAAACACTGCCAACTGCTTCATTTCATATGTTAACTAGTATATTTATATGCTTCCAAAAATATAGACTTTAAGCAAGATAAAATGGAAATGTTTTAATGGATTCACTGGGAAAACCTGAAGAAATTTTTTAGTAGCAAAAGTACACAAAAACAGTAGCAAAGTACACAAAGAATTCTGGAAACAACTCTAACATTTTTTTTATGGCGGAATAGTACACCATTGTGTCTCATACTGGTATTTGATAAATTATTTTTTCAATGTGGTCAAATCCCCTTTTTATTTTTATTGTTTCACTTAAAATTGTGTAAAATTTTACTTTTATTTGAATAGTTGCCTACCAATGCTATGATTTCAGCAACTTGATGAAAAAATCAATCTATCATTTGATTTTTAAGACTATTATTTTGTGAGCTTATTTTTTGCTCCATTTCATTTTTAAATTAATATAAATTAAAATTGACTTTTTGGAGATGTATATTGCTATGAATATTAAGACATGCACAGATTAGTGTAAACACCATCACAATCAGGATACAGAACAGTTCCATCTCTTAAAAAACTCCCATGCTACCTCCTTGTAGTCCCCTTCCTTGACTCCTAATCCCTAACAACTGCAGTTCTGTTCTTATTATTCTTTTGTTTTTGGAGAATGTCACACAGTTCTGTTCTTTATTATCATTCTTCTGCTTTTTGAGAATGTCATGTAAAGGGAATCAGACAATATGTAAACTGTTGAGACTGAGTTTCTTAACATGGCATAATACTTTTGAGAATTATCCAAATTGTTTGGTTATCAATAATTCATTTCTTTGTGTTACTGAATAATATTTCATTGTATAGTTATACCATGATTTGTTTTTCCATTCATTTACTGAAAAAGACTGGGTTATTTCCAGTTTAGGGCCAATGTAATTAAAGATGCTATAAACATTCATGTACAGGTTTTGTGAAAACACAGGTTTTCACTTTACTTAAAAATAAAATAAAATAAAAATACCATGAGAGGAACTGCTGGGTTATGTAATAAGGACATGTTTAGCTTTACAATAAACTGCCAAACTGTTTTCAAAATGGCTGTCATATTTGGCATTGCCATCAGTGATGTATGAGCATTCCAGTTGCTCCACTTTCTTGTCAGCACTTGATATTGTCAGTATAGCCATTCTAATAAATGTATATTAGTATCTTTCACTATTAAATATTATATTAGCTTGTAGATGTCCTTTATCAGACTGAAGCACTTTCCTTCAATTCCTAATTTGCTGAGAGTTTTCATTATGAATATTAAATATTTTAAAATACATTTTGTTTTTGTATTAATAGATATTATATAATTTTTCTGCTTTAGACTATTAGATATATTTTATCAATTGATTGTCAAATATTAAGCCAACCTTTCACTCATTAGATGAATACTACTTGGTCACATTATATTATTCTTTTATACATTGCTAGATTCAATTTGCTAGTATTTTGATGATTTTGCATTTATGCTCATGAGTGATACTGATCTGAAGTTTTGGGGTATTTTCTTCTTGTCACAGTAACGCTCATCTCATAAAATGATGTAGGAAATGTTCCCTCCTTTTCAAGAGATGGTGTAGACTTGGGTTTATTTCTTCTTTATATGTGTGGTAAATTTTAGCAACAAGGTCATCTAGTCCTGGAAATTTCTTTTTCACAAGATTTCAATAATGGGTTAGGAAGTTTAATAATTACTAAACTATTAAGGTTACCTATTTCACTCTAAAAGAGTTTTTAGAGGTTTTTGGTTTTGGAATAATCGTTCATTTCACCTAACCTACTGAATTACGTATTACACATAGATTTATTCATAATATCCATTTTATCCTTTTTATATCTACAAGGAATGGGGTGATACCCATTTTTTAATCCTTGTTATTGATCACTGTATCTGCCCTCTTTTTCTGCCATAGGTATATCAATTTTAGTTCGCTTTTTTATGATTTTGCCTTTTGGTTTTATTGATTTTTCTGTTTTCTGTTTCATTGATTTTTGCTCTTATATTTATTGCTTTTTATTTCTATTTGGTTTAGTCTACTTTGTACTTTTTCTGTTTTCTTAAGATGGAAGCTCACTTTCATTTGAAACCTTTCTTGTTTTCCCACATAGGCATTTAACGCTATAAATCTCCCTCTGAGCATTGCATTAAGTGCATGCCACACATTTCAACATGTTATATATTTATTTTCCTTGAGTTCAAAATATTTACAAATTTCTCTTGAGACTTTCTCTTCAACATAAAGGTTTTATGGGCATGTATTGTTTAATTTCCAAGTGTTGAGATTTTATAGTTATTTTTATGTTATTAATTTCTAATTTCATTCCCTTGTTTTCAAAGAACATACTTTGTGTGATTTCAATTAGTTCAAATTTGTTAAAGTTTGTTTTATGACTCAGTATATGCCTATCTTTGTGAATTTGGTATGTTATACTTGAAGAGAAAGTGTGCTCTTCTGTTTTTGGGGGGAGTGCCCTGTTTATGTCAACTAGATCCAGTTAATTCATGATAAAAATCCCTGCTGATTTTATCAGTGTTGCTGATTCTATTACTACTTCTGATTCTAAGAAAGGAATGTTGAAGTCTCCACTATAAGTGTGGATCTGTCTCTTTCAGTTCTGTCTATTTTATCTTTTGAAGCGCTGTTGTTTGCCAATACACTTTTAAGATGGTTGTGTCCTCTAAGTTGATTTACTCCGCTATAATCATGTACTGTGCCTCTTTATTCTAGGTAATTTTCTTTGCCCTGAAGTCTACTTTTTGTGACATTAACATGGTAACTCCTGGTTTCTTTCTTTTGATCAGTGTTTGCATAGTGTATCTGTTTTTACCCTCTTATTTTTCTCATACCAATATTATTATATTTGACATGAGTTTTTTATATGCAACATGTATTTGTGGCATTTTTAATTGATTCTGAAAATCTGTCTTTTAATTGATATGAGAGCGTTTACGTTTGTTATAATTATTGATATATTTAGGTTTAGATTCTACCATTACATTATTTGCTTTCTGTTTTCTTCCCTCTGTTTTTTAATTCTCACTTGTCCTTTTTCTGTTTTATTAATTATTATTTGATTTTTTAGTATTTCACTGTAATTGATTTTTTGAACGATTACTCTTTTTATGTTTTGCTTGTTTGGTTTTTAGTGGTTGCTCTGGGCATTACAATACATATTTAACTTTTAACTGCTTAGACTCAATATTTCACCACTTGAAGTAGAATGTAGATACAAGATCGGTCCACTTAGTTCTGGCCTCCACGATTTTAGGTGAGAAAACTGCAGTCATTTGAATAGCCTATTAAAAAAATTGTTTTTCTAGTTGTTTTTAAGATTTTTTTCTTTGTTGTTAGTGTTTGCAATTTGATTATGACATTTCTGAGTTGAGATTAAATGTTTATCTTTTTATGGCCTACTGAACTTCTTGAATTTGTAGGCTTATATCTTTCATCATATTTTAGAAACTTTCAGCCATCATTTCTTCAATTTTTTTTTCTGTACCACATTCTTGTCATGACCTTCTGGGTGGGACTCCCATGGCATGAAAATTAGACCTGTTGGTATAGCCCAGGAAGTTCCTAAAGCTGTTTATTTTTTCTCTTTTTTCTCTGTTCTTTAGATTAACTTCCATTGATTTATCCTCAGATTCATTGACTCGTTTCTCTTTCATCTCCAATATACTATTGCGTCCATCCAGTGAAGGTTGTGTTTGTTTGCTTAGAGTTTTTCTTTTTGTTTGCTTATTTTTGGAGAGTGTGGAAGTTATATTTTTATTTATAGAATTTCCACTTAATACTTCTTTATATCTTCTAATTATTTGCTTAGATTTTCTTTACATTTGTTTCAAGAGTGTGCATACTTTGAACATTTTTACAATAACTGCTTTAAGTCTTTGTCAGATAATTCCAACATTTCAATACTGGAGTTTATTTTTTATCTTTACCAGTGTGAGTTGAGGTTTTCCTGGGTTCTTGTTTGTCAATTAACTACGTATTGTCTTCTGGATGCTTTGGATACTTTCTTATGAGACAATGAGTCCTGTTTAAACCTTATAGAAAATGTCGATATTTTGCTTTAGCAATCAGCCCAGTTGGATTCAGTCCCTGCATCCTGATCAGCCTTCTGTGGCTGTGGTTTCAAAGTACATTTCAGTTTTGTGGTTTCAAAGTACATTTCAGTTTTCAATGCCTTTGCAGTGCTAGTCACCTCTGCCTTGTGTGTTTGTCACCTAGTGGCTAGTCCAAGAAGTGGGCAGAAGCCCATCTCAAAGTTTCATTCTCAAAATATATGGTATACTGTTTAGGATGAGATCCATGCACTTGCAGCTCAAGGGTGAATCCCAGAATTTATAAACAATTTTACAGAATTGATTTCTCAAGTTCCTATGCCTCCATTATCTCCCTTTCTGGTTTCCTTTTCAGTTCCCCAGAAAGTATGGTCTTTAGCAATGCTATACTGACACACACTTCCATGAATGCATATGTATCCAGGACCAAGCAAAAGGAGAAGAAAGGGAAAGGGAAAGGAAAGGGAAAGGGAAAGGGAAAGGGAAAAGGAAAGGGAAGGGAAGGAAAGGGAAGGGAAAGGAAAGGAAAGGAGGAAAGGAAAGGAAAGGAAAGGAAAGGAAAGGAAAACGGAAGGAAAGGAAAGGAAGGAAAGGAAGGAAAGGAAAGGAAAGGAAAGGAAAGGAAGGAAAGGAAAAAGGAAGGAAAGGAAGAAAAAGGAAAGGAAAAAGGAAAGGAAAAAGGAAAGGAAAAAGGAAAGGAAACAGGAAAGGAAAAGGAAAGGAAAAAGGAAAGGAAAAAAGGAACGGAAAGGAAACGGGAAAGGAAAAGGAAAGGAAAGGAAAAGGAAAGGAAAGGAAAGGAAAGGAAAGGAAAGGAAAGGAAAGGAAAAAGGAAAGGAGAGGAGAGGGGAGGGGAGGGAGGGGAGGGGAGGGGAGGGGAGGGGAGGGGAGGGAGGGAAAGGAAAGGAAAGGGAAAGGAAAGGAAAGGAAAGGAAAGGAAAGGAAAAGGAAAGGAAAAGGAAAGGAAAGGAAAGGAAAGGAAAGGAAAGGAAGGGAAAGGAAAGGAAAGGAAAGGAAGGAAGGAAAGGAAAGGAAAAAAGGGAAGGGAAGGGAAGGGAAGGGAGGGGAGGGGGGGGGAGGGGAGGGCGGGGAGGGGAGGGAGGGAGGGAGGGAAGGGGAAGGGAAGGGAAGGGAGGGAAGGGAAGGGAAGGGAAAGGAAGGAGGAAGGAAGGAAGGAAGGAAGGAAGGAAGGAAGGAAGGAAGGAAGGAAAAAGGGAAAGAAAGAAAGAAAAGAAAGAAAGAAAGAGAGACAGAGAGAGAGAAAGAGAGAGAAAGAAAGAAAGAAAGAAAGAAAGAAAGAAAGAAAGAAAGAAAGAAAGAAAGAAAGAAAGAAAGAAAGAAGAAAGAAAAGAAAGAAAGAAAAAAAAAAACATTAGATGTTCTTATTTCCCAAAGTTTAAAGCACACTGTAGGTTCCTGCTGCCATAACTGTTGCTACCAGAACTTCTGTATACTGCTCATGGAACAAGAACTAAAAGGCTTTTCTCCAAGTTCTCTCTCTCAGTGTTGATGCTTACTTCCATATTTTGCACTACTTGAACCCAGGCTGGGGTAGACACCAGAAAATGGTAAATGCACTGTCCATTCAGTGATACTTCAAATTCTAGTCAGAGTCCTCAAATAACTGTTCTACCATTCTGAAAAGGTTTTATAGCTGCATTCAGTGAGAATGACAGATTGGAGTGTGCTTATCCCATTTTACCCAGAACTGGAATTTCTGAGTGGGTTTTTTAAAATTAAGCTTATAAATAGCACTGTTACTTTATAATTAGTCTACATAAAAAGCTTATCTGGATAAATGTTAAAAACAGATGAATAAAGAAAAGAAGAAAAGAGGAAGGAAGCGATGGGGTGAGGGAGAGAAAGAAGGAAAGAGAGAAGGGAAAGAAGGAAAAAGAAAGGAAAAAGAGAAAGGAAAGGAAGAAAGAGAGGAGAGAGGTGAAAGAGAAATAAAGAAAGAGTAATAAAAAATAAGAAAGAGCTGGGTGCTTTACCTCAGGCCTATAGTCCCAGCACTTTGGGAAGCTGAAGCAGATGAATCACTTGAACCCAGGAGTTTGAGACCAGCCTGGGCAACATGGCAAAACCCCATCTCTACAAAAAATACAAAAATTAGCTAGGCATGGTGGCTTCCGCCTACGGTCCCAGTCACTCAGGAGGCTGAGGTGGGAGGATCGCTTGAGCCCAGGAGGTAGAGGCTGCAGTGAGCTGTGTTCAGATCACTGCATGCCAGGTGGGTGGCAAAGTGAGACTGTCTCTAAAAATGAAAAGAAAAGAAGGGAGACATAAAAGGAAAGAATCAAGAAAGAAAGGGAAGAAGGAGACAGAGAAGGAAAGAGGTGAAAAAGAAAATGAGTGAAAAAAGCAAGAAAGAAGAAGAAACTGGAAAGGTAGGAAAAAAAGAAGAAAGGATCCAAGAGAGAGAGAAGGAGAGAGAAATAATAGAAAGACAGACATTAATATCAAACACCTGACTGAAGGTAGATAAAGCTGAAACAGAAAAGGTTCCCTTGTCCCCCTCACAGAGTGTGATGGGGGTGTGGCTCGCTTCTTCCGTGCCCCCCCTGCTCAAACCTCTAGGGAAGCATATAGACAGGCAGGCTGTGGGGCTCCAACCCCATGGCAGTGTCTAGGGGTGAATGTTTACAGCTCCTGAAGCCCTACTGGGCATGTGTTACAGGGTGCTCTGTTAGTTTGCCATCTATAAGCAGCTTGTGTTAACCAGCTGAATTAGATTCTCTACCATGCCGCAAGGACAGAGGGCTTTCTGTATCCTGGGTGCTTGCCTTGGTGTACTGGAAGAATCATATCACACATGGGCTTTGGGAATGAGTGCAAAGTTTTATTGAGTGGCAGTTGCTCTCTGCTGATGCGGGAGCCAGAAGTGAGATGGTTTTCCCCTGGAGTTGGGCTGCTTGGAGACCCCAGCTACCCTCTGACTGCCCCACCAAAGTCCGCCTCGTCCTGGTTGATGGCCTGCCAGCATGCCAGCATCTGGTGGTGACTGTCAGCGTGCTCTTCCTCCCACAAGCTCTCAATGACCAGTCACTTGTGTCTTCTTCCACTGATGTGTTCCTCAAGACGTCAAGCCACTTGTGTGTGTGTGTGTGTGTGTGTGTGTGTGTGTGTGTGTGTGTGTACCAGCTAGGGTCTCAGGTTTTTATAGGCAGAGGGTGAGGGTGTGGTGGGACAGGGTGGTCTTGGAAAATGCAACATTTGGGAGCAAAGACAGAAGTGTCTGTCCTCACCTAGGTCCGTGGGGATGGAGCCCTAGCCAGGGACTATGCCTTCCTCTACCCAGCACTTCCCTCCCCTCCTTCCACATCATTTAAAGGGACCACGCTCTTTCCCTCCCAGCACTCTCGTATAAAGTCATCTTCTTTAAATCTGACAAATTGTTTCCTTTGTCTGGGAAAAAGACCATTGTGAGCAAGACAAAATGTAGAAGTCATTTCCTCTTCACATAACTTTTGCCACCAAGTGGAGAAAAAATGGTACTCCTAAATTCACATGTAGAAGTCACAATCTTCACCACAGTTTTTGCCACCAAATAGGTCAGAAATATAACTTTAGTTTTTTAAAAAATAAAAAGGCTAAAATGTAATTAAATGTTTATGCTGAAAACCCTGAAGTTTGGGGTAGGAAAATCCTTCCTTGAAAAAGTTTACAAGAAGTAAATTTCAAATGCAAATCAAAACTACAGTGAGATATCATCTCACCCCAGTTAAAATGGCTTTTATCCAAAAGATAGGCAATGACAAATGCTAGTGAGGATGTGGAGAAGAGGGAACCCTTGTTCACCGTTGGTGGAAATGTAAATTAGTACAACAACTATGGAGGAGAGTTTGGAGGTTTCTCAAAAAACTAAAAATAGAACCACTATACAATCCAGTAATCCCAATGCTAGGTATATACCCCAATAAATCAGTATATCAAAGACATATTTGCACTCCCATGCCGGCTGCAGCACTATTCACAAAAGTCAAGATTTGAAAACAACCGAAGTGTCCATCAACAGACAAATAAATACAGAAAATGTGGTACATATACACAATGGAGTACTATTCCGCCATGAAAAAGAACGATATCCTGTCATTTGCAACAACATGAATGGAACTAGAGGCCATTATGTTAAGTGAAATAAGCCAGGCACAGAAAGACAAGCTTCACATGTTCTCACGTATTTGTGGGAGCTAAAAATGAAAACAACTGAACTCATGGAGGTAGAGTAGAAAGATGGTTACCAGAGGTTGGGAAGGGTAGTGCAGGCAGGGAGTAGGGATGGTTAATGCATACAAAAACATAGAAAGAAAGAATGAGATCTAGTATTTGATAGTACAACAGAGTGACTATAGTCAATGATAATTTAATTGTACATTTTAAAATAAGTAAAAGAGTATAACTGGATTGTTTGTAACAAAAAGGATAAATGTTTGAAGTGATGGATACCCCATTTACCCTGATGTGATAATTTTGATATTTTGATGTGATTATTTTGATACCTCAATCCCATAAATATATAGAGCTGCTATGTGCCCACAAAAATTAAAAGAAATTATCAGGTGTTATTAAATTGAATAACAAAACATAACATAATCTTAGGGCAAGGGTGCAGCTTGCATTTTTAAACGTCAGCCTAGATTTTTGTATTCAATTCCAATAGGCTTAGAGCAGAGGAGTTTTAACTTTAAGAAAAGTTTTGCTGGGCGCAGTGGATCATGCCTGTAATCCTAGCACTTTGGGAGGCTGAGGCAGGCGGATCATGAGGTCAGATCAAGACTATCCTGGCTAACAAGGTGAAACCGTGTCTCTACTAAAAATACAAAAAATTAGCCAGGTGCAGTAGCAGGCGCCTCTAGTCCTAGCTACTTGGGAGGCTGAGGCAGGAGAATGGCGTGAACCCAGGAGGCGCAACTTGCAGTGAGCCGAGATCGCGCCACTGCACTCCAGCCTGGGTGACAGAGCGAGACTCGGTCTCAAAAAAAAAAAAAAAGAAAAAGAAAAAATAAAGTTTTGACCTGAATATGAATGAGAAGCTATCAAATGTATCTAGATGTTTATATATTTATATCTCATAATTTTATCTAAAGGAAATAATGATTAGAAATACCTGTTCATTATGAATTAATCTTAAAAGTGTATTGAAGTGGTAAACCAACCAAAGCCCCATTCATGTCTATGGGACTATTTTGAATAAATGACTCGATTTGCAAATTTGAAAGTTATCCCATGTTTGTGCACATGGTTTCTCTTCCATTATCTCTTTCTCAAAATGGGCAAGTTAGAATCAAGTCCATAGTACTCCAGTTACATACTAAGGATAAAGTAAAACTTTTATTTCGTATACCATCTCTAGATGTTGTGGAGAGGAAGGCTTTTAAGGGACAGCATTAAGAGACAGTATATGTAAATCTTGTCTGTGCCAAGCCACCTCTCATCTCCACAAAACCCCCATGGAAATATAAGCATAAATAAAAATGTCAGAGTGAGGCAAATTAACCATCATTATTAACTTGGACTTTGGTCCCAACACCTAAGCAGAAACAGAACTGTAGCTGGCTGCACCAGTTAAAAAAAAAAAAACTCCTTTGTCCTAATTAAAAGCAAAATAGTGGCCTAAACAAAGCATACTGAGTGACCTACAATTTATTCTAAACCCATACTAACATCTCAGATTTTACCCCTGAATACAGAGGCTGGTTCACAGCCTAACTTTCTTTTCTGAAAGGAAAGGTGAGAGTATTTGTCCCAAGATTTAGCCACCCACCTAAATATTCTTAGTCCAAGACAAAATCCGGGGAGTTGTCTGCTTTGTGGAAGAAAAGAAGGCTTCTCACTGCAAAATCAGCTGCAAAATGGGAGAAGTAAAATGAGAGAGATATGCCCTGGGATGGCCTTAGAGTTCTGTCTTAGAACGAGTTTTGAATTCTTGAAACTGACTAATCTTTTGGGAGAAGGATTGATTAAAAAAATAAAATAAATAAAAAATTTAAAAAGCAAAAAAGAGGACACCCTTCCCCTAGTGGACCACACCATTTTCTATGAATCACAGCAGACTTTTTTTTAATTTTTTTTTTTTTTTTTTTTTTTTTTTTTTGAGATGGAGTCTCGCTCTGTCACCCAGGCTGGAGTGCAGTGATGCAATCTCGGCTCACTGCAAGCTCCGCCTCCTGGGTTCAGGCCATCCTCCTGCCTCAGCCTCCAGAGCAGCTGGGACTACAGGCACCCGCCACCACGCCCAGCTAATTTTTTTTAATATTTTTGTAGAGACGGGGTTTCACCATGTTAGCCAGGATGGTCTCGATCTCCTGACCTCGTGATCGGCCCGCCTCAGCCTCCCAAAGTGCTAGGAATCTAGGCATGAGCCACTGCGCCCAGCCTTTTTAAGTTTTTTATAGCACAGACAGCTTACACTCATCTTTCAGAGAAGTGGCAACAGAGCAATTCTCAATTCCTATCCTTAATTATAACTGAATGCTCAAATTTCATCTTTTAAGGTAGAGATTTTGTAGTTTTAAATGATATGTACACCCTTGTATTTGTTGGCAGTGAAATTAATCAGTCACTTTTCTGCCAATTTAAACAGCCAAGCAAGGCCTCTCACCCATTTCCTTTACAGTTTTGCATTTTGCCACTGTGTGGTCCTACTGCTCCTATAACAAATTGCCACACCCTTAATGGCTTCACATAATGCCAATTTGTTATCTTAAAGTTCTGGAGGTCAGAAGTCCAAAATCAGTCTCACTGGGCTAAAATCAAAATGTCATCAGGGCTGGCTGGTTCCTTCTGGAAGCTCCAGGGGGAAACCCATTTCCTTTCTTGTTCTCCCTTCTAGAGGCTGTTTGCATTCCTTGATTCATGAGCCGTACCTCCATCTTGAAAGTACATCACTCTAATTTCTGCTTCCACGGAGTCATCTTTTCTGCCTTCTTCCAACAAGAAACCTCGTGATTACATTGGGTCCACCAGATATTCCAAGATAATATCCCTGTCTCAAGATTTTTAACTCACTTATCCTTCCTTTGCATATAATGTAACATACTCACAGGTTCCAATAACTGGGATGTGAACATCTTCGGGGGGGACCATTAGTCAGCCTGCTACAATTTAAAAGGTTCTAATCTGTCAGGTGTGGTGGCTCACGCCTGTAATCCCAGCACTTTGGGAGGCTGAGGCGGGCAGATCATGAGATCGGGAGATTGAGAACATCCTGGCTAACACGGTGAAACTCTGTCTCTACTAAAAATACAAAAAATTAGCCTGGCATGGTGGCGGGCACATGTAGTCCCAGCTACTCGAGAGGCTGAGGCAGGAGGATGGCGTGAACCCAGGAGGCGGAGCTTGCAGTGAGCTGAGATCGCAGGGGTGCACTCCAGCCTGTGACAGAGTAAGACTCTGTCTCAAATAAAATAAAATAAAATAGTACCTATCCTCGGCATATTTGGAGAACTTTATTATGTGTACCCTTTACCAGAAAAATTCTCAAAAGTTTAAGATTGATGCATCAGTTACAATACAAAGAGTAACTGAAGAGAGTTTGACAGGGATTATTTACAAATATATGAGCATGTTTCCCACAAAGGATAGAGAAACACTTGTAGAGTCATAATAATCCAAAACCCTGGGACTAAATCATTAAGAGGAAGAAGTAGCTACTAAAATTCCAAAATAACCATTGCTTTAAGAGAAGTTCTCCCTCTACATGACACTGTAGAGAGGAATATATCCATTGTTCACGATCAGCAAGCAAGGAAGGAACAGGGGAAGTGAATATTTTCCCAGCCTCTCTCCTCCTGCCCATACATTGGCTGAACCCAACCAGAAGTCACATAGCAAGAGAGTGAGACTTATTCATGCAACCCATTGAGTTTAACCTTCTGGGGCACAAAGAAGGGTGAAGAAGGGTGAAAAGTGAATATGATGGGACAAACAAATAATATTCTACTGGATAGGTCTTCTTGTTTGCCTTTCACCATCCACTATTGTCCTTTGTGCAAATGAAAAACATATTTCATTAACACAGGGGACCCACACACAAAGTCCTATCTATTGCCATACTATTAGAGAATTATGTCAATTCAGCCATATGCCCAATAAAAACCTAAAACTTATAACATATAGCAGAAGAGAAAAAGTTGGGGACAAATAGTTAATATAAAATATAGCTGCTGGCACTATTCACAATAGCAAAGACATGGAATCAACCCAAATGCCCATCAATGATAGACTGGATAAAGAAAATGTGGTACATATACACATGGAATACTATCCAGCCATAAAAAGGAATGAGATCATGTCCTTTGCAGGGACATGGATGGAGCTGGAAGCCATCAACCTCAGCAAACTAATGCAGGAACAGAAAACCAACCACTGCATATGCTCACTTACAAGTGGGAACTGAACAATGAGAAGACATGGACACAGGGAGGGGAACAACACACACTGGGTCCTGTCAGGATAGAAGGGTTGCAGGGGGAGGGAGAGCACCAGGATAAATAGCTAATGCATGCAGGGCTTAATACCTAAGTGATGGGTTGATAGGTGCAGCAAACCACCAAGGCATACATTTACCCATGTAACAAACCTGCACATCCTGCAAGTGTACCCTGGAACTTTAAATTTTAAAAACTAAAAAATAAAAAATAAATTTTAAAAAATATAGCTGCTGCCAGAGCCTTGTGACGAAGTTGATAATCATGGCTTCCTTCATTTGCCACCATTGTTCCTTCTGCCAGCAACTGGGCTACTCCAGAATTTTCCTGATGGAGGACCCAACCCTTAATTCCGACGTGATCTGTGTTCTTAGTATTGTTTTCTTTACTGAATTGCCACAATTTCCCATTGAACACTATTACTGGACATAGAAGGATCATGACGTATCCCAGTGGACCATCTAAGTTGCAGACATGATGCTCTTTTCCCTCCCTTGTGCAGCAGCAACCCGATTTTCTCTGGGTAACCAGGACCAATCTTCCCTGATAGTAAAGTGAATATATTCCTTGCCAAAATGCCAGTGAGAAATCTTTTTCTAACTTAACGAAACCATGACTGTGGTGCCTGGAGGAAGCATTTACTTCATAAGGATTGGGACTTCCAAAGCTACCTAACTCAAGTTTATGGATTATGAACAAAAATTTCTCAAATGACTTTATTAGGTATGAGAGAGAGACCATAAGTGGAAGCACTTCTGCTCCTTGGCTCCTGGAAGCGCACATTTTGGCTATGAGAAAGACAGCACCATATATTCATTGCAACATTAAAGCATATGCCACGTGTTGTAGTATAGCACTCCCACTTCGCAGATTAAAGAAAATACAGAGGCAGATTCACCATATATCCTTATATCAGCATTGCAGGTTACCTCCTCAAGGGATCTGCTGCCCCACTCTCAATAAGGGACTCAGGATCTGTGAGTTGGAGTAGGTCTAGGAATTGAATATGAGGCCATTAATTCTCACTTTGGCAACTGAAGTCAAATTTCTGCCCACTAAACATAGACTTTTTCCACACATGAGAAGCAACACCTCACTAAACTGCACATCTATTTTCATCTGTAGGGATTCCATGATCAATGAGTCATTGCCACAAGTCCCGGTGGGTCAAACATTCTGATTACCACTCCATCACTGCAGCTTATTAAGATAATTGCACTCATCTTGTTTCTGCTGGTTAAGCAGTGACATGTGGCCTCTACCACTCTGTGATCCCATTATTCCATTGAAATCTAGGACTCCAGTGCCAATGCATTATCTCCTACTATCATCTCAGCATGCAGAGAACAGCCATTGCAAACACTGTCGTTTTTCCCAGCCAATACATTTCTGAATGCTCAGGTGAAGGGATTTTCTTCTCAGGGACATATGTAGTGGGTGGCTGAATGAATTATATGTAATAGATTCATCCCAACATTTATATTTTCCTGATTTTAGGACTTCTTTCACTAAAATATTCCAGGGAGGCTCCAAATTTATTCATCATTGACTCTAGATAACCATTGAGTCTAGTCTTCCATTCAGTATTTTTACATCATTCCCAGATGGTTGACCCAACACATTAAATCTAAAACACAAGTAAATGCAACATATAGATAAATTTATCCCAATATAATCTTACATTTTTCCTCCTTGGCTCAATACTTTTTGAAGCTACTTATATGTGCTACATAAACTCCTATTGGTAAAACCTGGCAAGGTCATGAAATTCTTTGAGTACAGTCTATTTCCTTCATAACCAGGTATTGTACAGTCCCTGTCTGTGCTCTCCTGTGTACCCCATTCTATTATTGAATGACTGTGTGGCTTTGGACAAGTCACTCCATGTTTTTGAGATTCTTCTTTAAAATGAAGGTAATAATACCTACCCATAGGGTTGGTGCAGGGATCAAATAGGCAATGTAAGTAGATAGTTAACAGCACACAGCCTAGGACAAAAGAAGCTAGCTTTTTACCCCCTCTAAGGAAAACTTTGAACCATATTCCCAGATACAGTAAAAAAAAAAAAAAAAAAAAAAAAAAAAAAAAGTCAACAAAAATTCAACCAGTGTAAATTGCAAAGATTTCTGTTTACTTAGGACTCAGAAAATCTAAAATATTATAAAATGATTTCAGTTTAATTTACACTATCTCACCCATAGTAGGTACTCCAAAGTATTATTTCTGGAATTGGATTCTGATCCAAAGTTTGAAGCTGTATTAACTGTCCTTGGAATTTATTCTCCTTCAAGCATCTATGTCTGAACAAAAAAAAAAAAAAAAAACTATAGGATTTCCAGATTTACCAGTAAAAGACAAATGCATCATAAATTGATATTTTAATTACTCATGAGTGGGACTGATGCTGAGCCTTGAGTATACTTAACAGGTTTTGTTTTTCATGAAAGCTTTCATTTCCGTTGACATTGGCAATCAGCTTATGAATCTTAGCTCCAGTGCGGTAATTATGTCAAACTCAGCTTAGGAGGGTAAAATGTTCAGTGGAGAGCAGTTGCCCTTGTTCAGAAGGAAAAGCACAAAAAGGATAAATGATTACTTATCAAATTTATTCTACTTGGAAAATGACAAAGTTCTTATAAAGGCATAGAAATAAAACTACTCTTAGAAACCTGATTTCCACCTGGTATGAAAGAAGTATATAGAGGAATAATAAAATTCCATAGAAAATTCACTTACTCACTAGCATACTTGACTCTCTATTGCCTTGGAAGAAAGTGTAAACATGCTGCCTCTCCACATGCGTTAATTTATACTAATATTTTCCAATTAAGTTGTTGGGGAACGCCCTTTTAAAAGCTGATGCATTCAGGGCTTGCTTGCCATCTACTTGTGATGTCAATGCTAATTGCTTTAAGAACCTAAAGTTTGGAAAAATGACCATATTTCTGCATTGTAGAGGCCATATCCATTCTTTTGGGAAGCAACTTTTTTAATAGCAAAAATGGTGCAATGTATAAACACATAATCTAGAGTCATCTATTAGAAATTCATTTGTTCCAAATACTTCTCCCGATGTGTAACACTGAGATACCAAATAACCATTCCGTGATGTGCTTCAAAAATGTACCAGATGTATTCCTCCATTCTTGTGGGAACCTGTGGATTAGCCTTCCCACATGAGCTATCCCTATGCAAGAAGATAATTTCCTCCTACTTTTCCCTTGGCTCTGTTGCAATTTGCAGGACATTATGGGAAATTTGCCACAATATGTGGGACATTTTGGTCTCCTGCTGGAATTTTGCAAGCATTCATTGTCACGGTTTGAAGTACAGATCAAGATATTTGTTTCATATGGTGAGACCTAACATAACACTTCATGAGAGGACTAAGAGCTTGCCTGTCTTTTCCAAAGTCATTAGAACTTACAGTATAACCCATTTATTTAGGCAAAATGCAGAAGAAGAAAGCTTAACCACTAGCTACAGATTATCCCTGCTGATGTAACAGCGTTGGAGACTGCAATCATCTTATTTTCGCACTGCCAGGGAGGGGAAGGAGCTGGACAAAACCCATTGAAAAATGGGTTCTCCTCTTAAGTTTAAACTCTGCCATTCTGTTTGCTCTGAGCACTACAGAAGTTTGAGCAGCAAATCATTGTTCTTGTATTTTATTCCTCCTGTAGGCCTGGTAGACCAGAAGCAGAAAATTAATTACTTTTAAACAAGAACGTGAATTGTTTATATAACCTAGGTTCTATTTAGTCAAGGGAGAACCTATTTTTAAATCAAATGTCTCTTGAAAAACAATGACTCAGTTTAGGAGGAGAAATGTGTTATGAACTTGAAAATACAGAAATCTCAATTTCATAAAGCCCAAAATTTGAAAAAAAAAAAAAAAAGGTCATAGAAGTTTTAAAAAGCATTCATCATTCATTTCAAGTGTTTCTATAATTTTTGTGTGTTGATTTTTGCAAAATATAAAAACTATATCAACATATAAGAAAGTCTCTTGTGTGTGTCTAAAAGAAAGTACCCAGTAAAGATACTGTAATTGATTTGACCAATTCCAAGTCATTACCTTGGGCCAGTCATTATATTGCCAGTACAGTGGTAACCCTAGAGACATCTATTATTAGAGATAATCACAATTTTAAAAAATGAAAATCCTGCCAAATTATCACAGTGGGCTTCACAATAGGAATGTCTTTGAAAAGAGGGGGAAAAACTACTGAAATTCCAACTGAGATTTTTTTTTCAATCTCAACAGTAAAGAAACAAAACCTTATACACATTGAAGGCAGCTCCAAATTTCTCTAAACCATTGTATAAAATAGTTATTTATTTTTTTTCTCACCTCACTCTCCTCAGCCATCAACCCAGCCCAGTCTGTCTTTTGCAGCCCTTCTTCCCCTCCCCAACACACACACAAACACATATAGTATGTGGAAGCAGTTTCCGCTGAGGTAACCAATGATTAAAATGACACTAAATATAATTGGCACATTTTTAGTCCTCATCTTACTTGGCCTCTAAAACACCATAGGCAACCTTTTACTACTCTCTTCTTGAAACATCCGCTTCCCTTGGATTCCCTAACATGTCACTTTCTTGGTTTCCCTTCTACTCTGGCCACTCTTTGCTGGCTGATTCTCTTCTCCCTGGGCATTAGTGTCGAAGTTACATCATCTTCTCTTTTTACTATATATTCTCTTCCTAGACCATCTCTTCAAAGCTCTTGCAATTTCTAAAAAGATAAATCACAAACTTTACTCTTAGTCCAGACATCCCATTTCAGCTCAACAACCTGCCTTGAAATTTTCACTTGGCTGTCTTACAGAATTACATGTTTAAAATATGCAGAACTGATCTCATATTCTCAATCCTGAATTTGGTTTTCTCCAAATGCTTCATGATGGCACCACATCGACCCAGTTGTGCAAGCTAGAAATGTATGAGCCATTTTTAACAGTTCTCTTCACCAATTTTTCCCTACTTAATCAATCCATCAGAAACTCCTATAAGATTTCCCCCAATTTTTCACTGAATTCATCCATTTCAGTTCATCTCTGATGTCACTATTCTCATTCAAGCTACTATTTTATCTTATCTGGACCATTAAAATAGTCTCAAAATTGAGCTTTTCACTTCTAAACTTGCCACATCCAAACTAAAGCTCCACTAAAACCACAGTAAAGTAAATAAACAAATAAATAAATGTGCTAATATCACCCAGTGCATAAAACACTTCAGCAGTTTGGCTCTTAGATGAAGACCAAGTCTGTTCATGGTTTCTCCTCTACACATCTCATTAGTGTGTCTACTGCATGCTCCCTCTCCTACTGTCTGCTTCTGCCATGCCTACCTTTCTTTTAGTTCCTCTAACATGCCATGTTCCCTCTTGTTTCACATGATGCTCCCTCTGTTGAACAGTTCTTCCCTCCTGCCTCTGTCAGTCACCTCCAATGTCACTTCCTCAGAGAAGCCTTCTGTGAATTTTCTGACTTGGTCAAATTCCCCATAACATGATCTCATAACTCCCTGTACCTCTAATTTGTGGCACTTATTACAGTTATAATATGAAGGTTATCTGTGCAGTCATAAGATTTGTGTACACAAGCAATAAGTTCCATTGAAGGGTCTCTTTTACTCACCATGGTATTCCTGCCTCAGCTTATTACAGATGTTAAATCAACAGAATTAATTAATTAATGACATATTCTGGAAACTCTTACTAAATGTAGATACTCACTGAAAATATTGATCAGCCAAAGAACTACTACTTAGATGACCATAGACCCTGACATTCATAAACAATGAGGCTAATGATGTTGATAACAATTAAAGTCAAGATAGGGACAATGATAATGCTTATGGTAACGGTGATATTAGCTAATACTCAATGAGCTTTGCTTGACACATAGACTAAGTGTCAGTGTAATCCTCATAATACCCTAAAAAGTAAATATTTCAGTCCCCTTTAAAATTCAGAGATGAAGGTGACGTGTGCAATTACAATCATTAAAATGTAATGACCCTCTCAAGTATGTTTTCATTATTTTTATCTGTGAGGTAGCAATGTATTTCTAACTTTCTTTCAATCCAATAATGCCAAACTTTATATATTTAGTACCCTTGGGGAAAATTGCCAGCCTTTAGCAACAAGCTTATTAACAAACATTTCCATAATTTAAGTGCATTGTTGCTCATAATCAGTAAGTGAAACTTTGTTTTTTGGAATTGCAAACGTATTTAGAATGTAATGCATCCAGAAAACTAAAATAGTCACTTGACTTAAATTTTTGCTTTCTTACTACAGTGTTCTTTCTAAAAACATTACTAACTTCTTGCTCAGGTTAAACAAAACAAAAAATGAAAAACAACAAAAACAAATAAAAGAGGTTTAATTTTTTAACAACATTAAAATAGAAATTCTACTCCTAGTGTAGAAAATAGGACTGCACAAACTTTCATAACAGATCTTCTATAAAGGAAAGGTGAATTTATCATGACTATTTTACTTATCTCTAATAAATGTTTTCATATTTATTCCAAAATAAACTAAAAACATAAATTCAAAACATCCTGCAAC